>NC_063200.1:31661278-31691278 GCF_017589495.1 Alosa alosa
TCCCTTTGGCACCCTCAATCCCTTCTCTCTCTCCCTCAATCCCTTCTCTCTCTCCCTCTTTTCTTTCTCTCTCTCTTTCTCTTTCTGTCTCTCTAACTCTCGACTGTGATGACATGATTTCCACTCTCAAGAGCCAAACAGGATATCCTTCATCCCGTGGCTTGCACCCTCAAACCTCTTTACACACACACACACACACACACACACACACACACACACACACACAAGTCCCATTCCAGCTTATCACACAGGACTGACTTGTGTGGTTCAGCATCTTCAGTTCACTCACACATACAGAATCACACATAATTTGTGTATATCATCCCACAACATTGAACACAGACACGCACGCACACACACACACACACGCACACACTCACAGTGCATTATTCTTTGTGGTGAGTGACTGCAAACATACCACCAAACCCCCAAACAACACCCAACATGGTTGCCCCTGGCGATATGTGTTTTATTCGTTGATGGCAGCGCTCTTTGTGTCCACTGGAGGTGGTGACAGAACAGGGCTGGGCCGCCTCCTTCCAGAGACTGACCCGTGACATCTGTGTGTGTGTGTGTGTGTGTGTGTGTGTGTGTGTGTGTGTGTGTGTGTGTGTGTGTGTGTGTGTGAGAGAGAGTTTGACTAGTTGTCTGTGTGGATCTTCTTAGCCAGTGTGCATGTGTTTATGAATGTACTGAATACAGTGAAAAAACACTATGTCATGGCCGAACCCACAAAGGAGTCACAACCTGTGGGATTGCGTTGTCTGCTTCTTTTTCTCTCTCTCTCTCTCTCTTTCTCTCACTCACTCATGTGCATACACACACCCACCCACACACACACACACACACACACACACACACACACACACACACACACGCACACCATTTTTTTTCTGTAATTCCCTGTCTGGCTCCCAGCTCTGAAGTTAGTGAGATATTCTCAGGAGATGGCTTAGTCTAAAGCCAAAAGCCAAACCTAATTTATGTGAAATGTTAAATGTTTACAGCTCCTCCAGGTTTCATTGTGTGTGTGTATGTGTGTGTGTGTGTGTGCATGTGCGGGCAATGTCTGCTCCTGCAGCTCCAGGTATTTGCGGGTTTGTAGTATGACGGTGGACGTGATTGGTTGTTGTGCTTCTGCAGAGAGGTTATTTTTCTTACTGGTGATAACAGATAACCATACTGAATGATTCCAATCCAACATGGCACCTACAGAGAATTTAATAAAGCTCTCTCTCTCTCTCTCTCTCTCTCTCTCTCTCTCTGAAATGCATCACTTCATTTTTCTTCCTTTCTCTGCTGAACAAGTCAACTCACTGTCAGCTGTTTGAAGTATGTGTATGTGTGTGTAGGAGTGTAAGTTGAGTGTGTTTTGTTGAAGTTATTGCATAGACGCTAACACGTGTACACACAGACACTCACACACGATCACAAATCACGCCCCCCAAACCACCCCGCCCATAAAGTGATTTTATGACTTTAACCTCCAAATCTGATAAACACATTAACAGGACTAATTCTCTGTGTGTGTGTGTGTGTGTGTGTGTGTGTGTGTGTGTGTGTGTGTGTGTGTGTGTGTGTGTGTGTGTGTGTGTGTGTGTGTGAAGAAGGTATAAAAACTAAAGTCTCATCCACCCCCTGCTGAGAGAAAACATTACTGAGGCCATACTGATTACTCCTCGAGAACACACACACACACACACACACACACACACACACACACACACGATCTCTACTAGCATTGGGTGGAAAATGTGCTGTAACTCTCAAATCCCCACTGTGCTGACAGCAGCTTCCTAAAGAGTTAGAGATAATGATTACAGAGTAACATACACACACACACACACACACTGCCCTTTTTTCTTGTCTCATATCTATTTATCTTACACACATTCATTGTTTTTGTAATCTTAATGATCCCTCTTTTAGCTACCTAAACAATCCACTTACATTTATTAATGTTGTTAGTGTACATATTCAATCATACCCCCCCCACACACACACACACACACACACTTTATGTTGCAGGTTCCTTAGAGAAGAGGGTAGATAAGTGCTAAGTGCATTCAGAAACATATGGGTGGTACAGGATGTAAAAAGGGAGTGGTCAAACACACACACACACTTCAGCAAGAGTTAATGAAGTTGTTTTGAATTCCTTCTGGTTTCAACAGGAATCCCATTCCACTCACTGCAAATAAAGAAGGAACAAAGACAGGAAGTGATGTCAGCATTCTACATGGCCTCTATCTCAACCTCACAGACTCAGCATGGACCTGCTGTACCCTGCTCTCGTCTCACACACACACACACACACACACACACATGCCTGCAGACATACACAAAGAACATTTTAACCATATATACAATTTCATTGCAAATAAATAAGTACTCCAGTTTGGACTGCATATAAATAAATAGATACAAATATAAACTTTATTGTTGAATACACATTTTTAAAACAAATGCACATAAACACTTTTTTGGCACCACACAGATTTATGGTCACACCATTTCATTCACCCATATGTACAAAAATAGACAATATGTACAGAGGTTTGCATTACACACTCACATTCAGGGCATTGTACTCCACCACACACCCTGGTTACACACAACACTAAATGTACGAGAATCAGACACAGATTCAAGCGTGCACACACACACACCACACACACACACACACACACACACACAGTCACACAGCCACCAGTTGAAAAAGCAAGTGGGTCAGACAGTAACATGTGTCCCGCACTCATTAATGTAACTAACTCACATGGGCCAATCCAAACCTGCTGTGACATTTGACCTCTCCATCATGTGACATGTTGTTCTTGGAATGGAACTTAAGCGAACACAACATGTAGTGTCTCTCTCTCTCTCTCTCTCTCTCTCTCTCTCTCTCTCTCTCTCTCTCTCTCTCTCTCTCTCTCTCTCTCTCTCTCTCTCTCTCTCTCTCTCTCTCTCTCTCTCAGTCTCTATGTATGAGTCAGGGCACCCCCAGGCGTGGGTGGTACATATGTAAAAGTATGGGGTCCCGCCGGACCCATGGAGCAGGTGGGCATAGCATTGGCTAAATGGGAACAGTGTGTTATTGAGAATGACCCATAGTGTTGTAGACACAATCTTCAGGTGTTTATGTTTTTTCTACTCTGTGTTTGGTTCGACCTCTGTATGTTTTGCTTCTTGTGTGTGTGTGTGTCTTGTGTGTGAATGTGTGTGTGTGTTTGAATGTGTATGGGTCAGTGCAAGAAAAGGTCTTCTGTGTTGTGATGTACCCTGATTTGTTCTTGAATTATTTGTCATATTTCAATAGAAGTTTTATTTGTGGTTATCCTCTCTTCCTGTACCTGTTGTATGTCATTTCCTGTCATTCTTTTAGTCCATCTTTGGTGTGAGTCACCTTCCTCTGTTTCTTTCCTTCCCCATCGTTCTGCTCTCAGTTTGTTTGATCTCTCTGTCCATCTCATCTTCTAATCTGATTTTCTGAGCAATCTTCCCCTGGTCAGATGGCCACGTCCCTAGCAAAATGATTTCATGTACACTCTCATTTCTTCCTGATGTGTGCACACACACACACACACACACACACACACCATACATTACACACACACACACACACACACACACACACACACACACACACACACACACCATACACACATAACATACACACAACACAAATGCATATGTTAGTGGTGCATATGTAAAAGTTAGGGAATGGCCAAAGTATCAGATAAATGGCTGTGTGTGTGTGTGTGTGTGTGTGTGTGTGTGTGTGTTTGTGTGTGTCTGTGTGTGTGTGTGTGTGTGTGTGTGTGTGTGTGTGTGTGTGTGTGTGTGTGTGTGTGTGTGTGTGTGATTGATGCAGTGCGAACAGGAAGTGCTTCTGTAGCACAAACACATCCATGCCCTGAGGAGTGGAGAGTTTCATGGCCCCTACTGGAGTAGAAACCTCCATGCCGGGCGGCCCCTCAGGACCAGCAGCAGGCCCCAACTCTTTCAATTAGTGGAGCAAATGACCATGTGACAGGGACACACTGGAACCATGGAGAATGATGGCTATGCTCGCTCTCTTTCTCTGACTCACACACACACACACACACACACACACACACACACACACACACACACACACACACACACACACACACACACACACACACACACACACACACACACACACACACGCACACACACACACACACACAAACAGTTGGTTTAGATTGTGTAATATGAGTAAGACTGAACCAGGTAGCAGACTCACTGATATTTCTCTCTTTATGAGAAGCCATGCCGTGTGAGGTATAGTTCACCACTGAGTTCACTCCTCTAATGACCATGCATATAAATTGCACATTTGTCCTAAACTGTAGGTTAACTGGATCCTTACTGTCTCATATGTTTTGGAGTTTTGGATGTGTGTATGTGTTGGCTGCTGGTTGAGTGAATAATGTGTGTGTTGGGGGAGTGCAGGAAGGGAAGAGTGTTTCAGGTGTTCTGGTTGAGTAACTTTACATGTGTAGTCCCAGTTAAAACAAACAGCTTCTTGTGAAAACATTTCCCTCTGCCTACCCCAGAAAGCTTCAGCTAAGACTAGGGTTTAATATTTTTCCTGAAAATAAGATGTATCAAATCCCTGGAAAAGACGACGCATTTCCCGGGAATCCCGGGAAATAGCTGTTTTTTGTAGTTGTTGTTTTTAGCCCAAGTAATGTATGATATCACTCAAATATGCGTTCCCAAATCGCAAACTGACATTTTTATATTATTTGTATCATTATTAGGCCAAAAGAACACAGTTTATGTCCATCGACAAAGTTTGCAATTATCATTTCTGCTGCGTGCGTGATAGGCCTATCTGCCGCAGCACTAACTATGAAATGCCAAGTGGATTGTCTAGGCAACCCTTATAAAACCAATATATTACAGAACTCCATTATAAAAACGGACGAAATCTCCTAAAGTAAACCATATAATGATTCCTAAACCATTATGATAAACGAAATCCATGATGTGGCTATTGAGATTTGTTAACGGCTGCAAACGGGAATAATCACTCGAAGTTAACCAAATGTTTCTTTATTAAGGCAGGACAGGCATATCTATCTTTTAAACACCACAAATTTCAAATAACCCCCCAGAACACCTGACAATCCGGTCACACAACATGCACTTTGCGTTTTCATTTTCAAGTCTTTTAAAATGTTCCCATACAAAGCTGGCAGTAGACATCCTTAGGCGGTAGATACTGCTGGCTACTGAATGCAACGTTACCGTAAGACAACAATAGACGCGCACTCCAATAGGAGCGCACTGGAATTTTTTTTTACTTTCATTTCCCGTTTCCCGTCATAACATTTCCCGGGAATCGGGAAATAGTTTTGATCAGATTTCCCGGGAATCCCGTCTCCCGGGATTAAACCCTAGCTAAGATGGTGTCTTTATTGCCGCGTGTTTGTTTGAGTCCATTACAGTTTTTGTCAACTGCTAACACACTAAATCTTTGCTTGTCACACAATTTTCTAAACATGTCTTCCAAACATCATAACCCCCCCAAACACCTTAATTCTCAATGTTTGACTCAGTTTTCAATGTACTAAAACACATTTTTAACACACAAAAATCTAACAGGAAGTAACTTGATTTCGTTTTTCAAACACAACCCATCAAAATGCCACACTAAATCACCAGTGCTTCACTCTCTCTCTTCACGTGTGTAAACACTCATTACTTTACGGAACACCATCCAATCATTGCCTTAGTATTGGCCTATGAATACAGTAGATATACTCTATATGTAGGTATGGACCCTTTCAATCTGGCCCTAGAGGATTTCCGGTTGAAATGTTCAGAACTAATGCAGATATAATACTTTGAAAGGAATGTTCTACAAAACGTCGACTTTATGTAAAGTAAAACTTGTCTTTTTTACTATATTTTTGTGTCTCCCCAAGTTACCATTAACTAAATAAATCTATAGACCTATAAATACATACATAACCACCCACCCCACACACACACACACACACACTTTTCTTTAGAAAAAGCAAAGTAATTTGATAGTAGTCAGTCAGTCAGTCATTTCATCTTAGGCAAAATCAGTTTGTTCAGAACTCCATGTACATCTGGCGGTCATTGTATTTTGCTTTGCTTTGTTCTTGTTGGCTTCAATATTGCTTGCATTTTTACTGTGTATTTCAACTTCTCTCTGTAGATACCGTAACTTTCACATAAAATACATAAAAAAGTCTATGAAAGACGAAAGAGCGTTAGTTTTTGAGCAACAGTGTGTACATGATGTATCCAAAATGTCATATTATGATTATGACAAAAGTGTTTGTAATGTGAGGCGAATGTTTGATTTAAAGATGTGTTTATGACATTTTGAACGTTGTGTGTCATTTTGCTGGAGATTTGAGGCATTTTGCATTTTGTGTGAGAAAACGTGTGTAAACAGTTGTAAAAAACTGTAAGGATGGTGCCTAGAGTGATGTTTTTTACATGCAGCCACTGCTTGCTTCTCCCCACATGCTCTCCTGATTCTCCCCATACTGCTGAATGCTGAAAAGTCCAGTGTTTTTGTTTTTTATACCAAATAATGTAAAAAAAACAGAATTTAGTTTTATATTTTTAAATAATATAACGTGAAATAAGTAAGGGATAACGGCTGCCGTGGTGTCCTGTTATACGGAATTCATGTCCGAGGGCGAGAGGCAAAGAACTCCCCGATGTGCAGCGCTGTTCCTGATGGCGGTTTTTGAGAAGCTTTTAGGTCATTTAAGGTGGGACTGGTTTAATAGATGTGAAACTGTGTGTGTGTGTGTGTGTGTGTTTGTGTGTGTGTGTGTGTGTGTGTGTGTGTGTGTGTGTGTGTGTGAATGGGGAGAGTTTTATGAGTGACTCTTGAGTTTAACTGCAGGGGGTTTATGGTGTTCAACAGAAGAGTTTAGTCAGGTGTGTGTGTGTGTGTGTGTGTTTGGGTTCATATATACTAGTGAAGTGTGTTTGTGTCTGTTAGTGTACACGTGTGAAGAGTGTGTGTGTGTGTGTGTGTGTGTGTGTGAGAGAGAGCGTCTGGTACCAGCTCCCCCTGGGGTCTGCGTCGTTTGTTTACCTTGCTGCTTCTCCCGCTGCTCATCTTTTCACTCGTTTATTTTGGGATCGCCTCTCCTCATCCTTCCTTCTTCTGCCTTTTGTTCCTCGGCTCCTTAACTCTGCTTGAGACCCAGATGGGTTGCACACACACACACGCACGCACGCACACACACACACACACACACACACACACACACACACACACACACACACATACATGTAGTCACACACACATTCTTATAATACATTATTTGTTAAAAGACATACCTTCTACAGTAATATTTCAAACATTAGGCTATGCTTGTTCACAGGTTCACACACACACACACACACACACACACACACACACACACACACACACACACACACACACACACGTTGCAAATTCAGCCTAAAATCCTTACCTCACAGATCAATGAGACGTTCATTGTGAAAATAGCACATTCAGTCACATATAAACAATAATTTACTCTCTCTCTCTCTCTCTCTCTCTCTCTCTTTCTTTCTTTCTTTCTTTCTCTCTCTCTCTCACACACACTCTCTCTCTATCACACACACACACACTCATTTTAAAATAGGTTAATAAATAAAGGTACCCCTGAGAGGGAGTTCTCTGTCTCTCTCTCTCTCTCTCTCTCTCTCTCTGTCTGTCTGTGTGTGTGTGTGTGTGTGTGTGTGTGTGTGTGTGTGTGTGTGTGTGTGTGTGAAAGGAAAGGAAAGGAAAGTGTGTGAGGGATGTGTGAGAATGACTGGCCTCTCTGGTGTGTTTGTACTCATTAACCTGTCTGACCCATCATTGACACTAATCCCTGGGAAGGCCAATTACATTCTAATGGTCATCACAGGTGTGTGTCAGTGGGCCTCAATTAACCCATTTAAACATCCTGTGTTTACCTGTGTGGTTTCCCAGCAACTCTTACCAATGTCAAACTCTCTTTCTCCTGATGTGACCTTCATTTTGGGGACAAGGGGAACGTTTCTCCAAAAGTAACACGTTTTGTCTCAATTCACCTCTGTTTCACCGTCTCTGCTATTAAAGCAGATGTATATACATTGGAGAGGCTGCAGTGTCCATACCGCATTCTGTTCCCAGTGCCTACATAACAGGACTCAGGTTAGGTCATCTCCCGACCCCACGCCATCGCTCTCACTACTACTCGCCTCCCGTCATTCTTCACCGTCCATATCTGAAAAAAGCGACAATAACCAAAAATATACTTTAAAAAACCTCCAGGGAAGATGTGTGTGTCCGGTAAAAGAAACCTATACATTTAGCAATGCTATCAGGGTTCCCATGGGTCATGGAATTTCTGGAATATCATGGAATTTTGGAAAGTCTATTCCTGACATGAAAAGTCAGGGAATTTTATCATTTTGGGGGCAAAGTCATGGAATATCAGGGAATTGACTTGTAGCAGTTTAAAATGTACTTAATTAAATTAATACAAATATTTCCACACAGAATTGGTGTATATCTGGTTATTTGCTTTACTGCTTGCTTGAGTAGCCCAACTTTTTTTATTTAATGCCCATTTATTCATCACCCACTCTAAAAAAGTAAAAGATTCTTGAACGCTACACGGCTGCTCTGAAATCATTTGTCGGTAAATTGCACTATTCATTGTATAGTCATGGAAATTCAAGTTTTTTTGTCAGGGAAAGAGATTGGGAACCCTGTAGCATTCACCAACTCAACAGGTTTAAAAACAAAGAGCATCTAACATCTCCCCCCGTCACACCACCAGAGAAAAAGTGCATACACAGACCACAGCAGCCTGGAGGAACACTCTCCCAGACCTGACCCCAGATCAGGGTCAGACATACTGTACCCCAGACTCGGCGGCTCTGTGGGTGAGAGAGCCGGTCGGTGTGGGGAGAGGACATGGGTCCAGCAGCAGCAGCAGCAGCCGTGTCAGCTGTTTCCAGGCTCTGTAGCCGGTGCCGCGTGTCTGTACGGTGGGACGGAGTGAAGCATGTAGGCGAGAGATCAATGCGTTTCGCATGTGTCCCAATCCCAGCTGTGTGCTGCCTCAGCACCTGGTCGAGATCAGTGATTTCAGACCACACGGAACAACAAGGGTTTAGGGATAACTCACCATATAAGGTGTAAGAAATGTTGAGGAGTTTGAGTTTTGATCTGTGTGTTTGTGTGTGTGTGGCCCTCATCCCTCTCTTCTCCTCTCTCACCCTCTTCCCTTTCCTCCTCTCTGTCTTGAGCACACTCACCACCTCCTCATGGAGGAACTCCTCAGCCTCCTCCCAGAGGGACTCCACATATGGTGCTCGTGTTCTCCTCTCTCTCTCTCTCTCTCTCTCTCTCTCTCTCTCTCTCTCTTTCTCTCTCTTTCTCTCTCTTTCTCTCTGCTGTGCGGCGTCCAGATGATCCGATGATTAACGGGCATTAGCCTAGCGCTGCTTACACACTTACCCCACTGGGTGTGAACTCTCGCCCGCCAGCTACAGGAGAGATTGATCCCCTTCCTGAAAAACTGCTTGCAGTTTAATGACCCTGTGTGTGTGTGTGTGTGTGTGTGTGTGCGCACAGATTTATTTTCACTATTTCAGTAAGAGTAACAAAGGTTCTCAAATGAAGCCTGTAATTGGAGCAGGAGTTTGGCCCTCTGCCAACACTCGTGTTTCTTTCTGTCTTTCTTTCATTCGTTTTCTTTCTTTCTTTTCTCTTTCTCGTTTCTAATCCATTTGTCTTCGTTTCCTTTCGTTCTGTCTGTCTTCTCTTTTCTCCCTCCATCTCCATCTTTACTGTATCTCTCTTTACCTCTCCTGTAGTGCTCCATCCATCTCTCTGCCCTCTCTGTGGAAGAGTCCAAGCCAGGGGGGTGCAGTGCTGAACCTGAGGAGACTTAAATGGAAGCCTGCTATTCAACTGCTGTGGTGTTCCTTACAGAGAGAGAGAGAGAGAGAGAGAAGGGGACAGAGAGAGAAAGAGAGATAGAGAGGGAGAGAGAAGGGGAGGGAGAGAGACTCAAAAAGGCAGAGGTAGAGGGGAAGAGGTGGGAGAAATGTATAAATGCAACTGAACTATATAAATGCAACGGTATTAACTATTACAAAAGTCCTTTGTTATACGAGGTCAGTGACAAACATACAGAATGACAAAAGAGAGAATGACAGGAGAGAGTTTGGGGAAAGAACACCTCCCGCAGGACCTCAAAATTCCCCCCCAAAAAATTTCTCATCTCATACACAATCATACAGACCACACACCCACACACATCCACACACCTACACACACACACACACTGAAGCCCACAGGACATGGTTTAGGACTCATAGTGAAGGGTCAAGGGTCATTTGTGCAGGGTGTCTCCTTCCTGTCCGGAGAGGAAGGCCGAGGAAGAGGAGGATGTGGTCGTGAGTTCAGTTCCTGTGACTGTAGTGTGTGTGTGTGTGTGTGTGTGTGTGTATGTATGTGTGTGTTTGTGTGTCTGGACTGGCAGTGGTGTGTGAAACAATGGGTGAAGCCTTGAGAATGTTTGTTGTATGACGTAGACTCACTCTAATACATCCAGTACACACAAATACACATGCACTCACACAAGCACACACACACACACACACACATACACACACACACACACACACACACACACACACACACACACACACACACACACACACACACACAGTTTGAAAATGCAGGGTTGTGAAGAGGGGTGTGGAGGGAGACTGGGGGAAAACAGGAGAGAGTGTCTTTGTGTGATATGGATGTGGAGACAATACAAAGGGGCTTAAAGGGTATGAGAGTCTACCTGTGTGTGTGAGTGTGAGGCTGTGTGTGTGTGTGTGTGTGTGTGCATGTGTTTGTGTGTATGACCACATTGGAGAGTAGGACTGTCGAAAGTCACAGCTAGGGAGCTTCTGGGAATTATCCCCCAAAATGCCTCCAAACAATGTAGCCGTACCCACCACTGTGTCATAGGTTTCTCGCTCTCATACACACAATCACACACACACACACACACACACACACACACACACACACACACACGTTCCGATGCCTCCCCCCTTTCACACACACACACATACACATATTAAAGTTCCCTAAATGACCTTTCACATACTCTCAGTTCCCATAGATACACATCATACACATAAACATAACACACACACACACATACACACTCTCACACATATATGCACGCACCTAGACTTTCACACAAGTGTTTGGTTATGTGTGTCTAATGCTCTCTTCCGTCTGCTGTGATATCCATGGGGTCAGCCGTTCATCCACAGGATATACTCATCTTTCCATCTCTCTCCCTCTCCCCCTCTCTCTCTCTCTCTCTCCATGTCCATCTGTCTTTCTTTCAGTCTCAGTTTCCTTGTGTCTCCTCGCACAGCTCTGTTGGCCATCGTTGCCCTTTGTTCAGGGGTGTTGAAGTTGTGGGGACAAAGAGGTCTCGCCATCTTTAATTCATCACTGTCAACCTCCTCTCCCTCACTCTCAACGTTGTGTGTGTGTGTGTGTGTGTGTGTGTGTGTGTGTGTGTGTGTGTGTGTGTGTGTGTGTGTGTGTGTGTGTGTTTGTGTGCGTGTGATCCTTTGAGTGACAGGTGCAGAGGGAGTTGTGAGAAGGCTCCTTGCCATAGGGGGTGCCCCCATGGCCTCTAAAGAACTACAACCACAAGCACTGTGTTTGCCCTTGATGTTCAACACAGCCAGTCAAACATTCCATTCTTTAAATGGAAAGAAACCTCTGAGGAAATCTAGAAAAATACTGCGGAAGTCAGAGAAATGGAAGGAAGAAAGAGAGAGAGAGAAATAATGGCAGGGGGATTTTTTATTCGCGCATGGACATTTATTGCATCATATTCCTGTAAAAGATTATCAAGATTTCACCACCATAAAAAGTTCAACACTTCTAAGATACAAAGGAAAATAACAAGCCACAAAAACCAAACACATGACTTATAGTAACCCTCCTCTCATACATATACACACACACACACACACACATACTCAAACCTCAGCAGTCTATTGCTCTTTCCCATAAAATCCTCCTCTGTGCATGATGGCATGCTCAGACCCCGGTAACCACAGACGTCAATAAAGCTGTTAACATCTCTGGGCTTTTCTGCTGTATCTCATCCACCACTTACCCGGCCGGGGCAGACCCACAATGCACCCTGCCCCAGGTAATGCTTCACTGGATGTATCTCAGAGGACAGACATCGGCGGATGTGCAACAGATGGAACATTGCATGTCTGTGCTTAATTCCACAACACTGTCTCTCAATCAGGTTCAATGGAAACCCATCCAGATGATTTGAGATGTCTTTATCCAGAAGACCTTGACTGGCTCTATTCTGTACAGCTGTAGTTCACTGTCCTCCACAGATCAAACTGGAGGGGGATACCCAATTGTTATTGATTGAAATAATCAAGGACATTGGCAGTTGTTCCATAAAACTAAATCAGGTGCGATTGAGCAGAAAGCTGCAATCGCACACAGTGTTTGAGGGCTGCCAAGAGCAATAGTGAGAAGAACTGTTTTTAGGTTTGTTCTCAGTCTATTCAGGACACTTTGAGCACCATCAGTTGTAGTTATAGTAGTCATGGCCAAAGGCATGTGCTGTGTCTGAGCTTTGAAGGAGGTGAGGACATGAAAAGCCAGGGAGTGTAAAAATCATAGCCGCTGTACAACAAATGCTTATGTTGGCAGTGCAGTGATAGAATCGGTAACAGAAATTGCTTGACTCTATCAAAGTCAATGGCACATGTCAGTCTAGAAAAATGTGTGTGTGTGTGTGTGTGTGTGTATGTATGTATGTGTGTGTGTGTGTGTGTGTGTGTGTGTGTGTGTGTGTGTGTGTGTGTGTGTGTATGTCTGTGTACTGTGTGTGTGTGTGTGTGTGTGTGTGTGTGTGTGTGTGTGTGTGTGTGTTTGTGCGTCTGCAGGAATTCTTTCCCCCAGACATGCCCCATCAACCAGCTGTGCCACCGACCCAGAAGAGTCTGTGAGTCCACCATCTCCCCACACACTTCCACACGTCAACATTCAAATGAGAGCCACCCTGGGGGAGTTGGTCTGGACAGGCACCGGTCAGATCAAAACTGCCGTCTACCCAGCCAGTTTAAGGAGCCACAGCCTATCACAAATCTGAACCTCAAATGTTTTGAGTTCAATTGTAATCCTTAGCAAATGTGAATCTGTCAGGGAGTTTGCTGGCAAATGTCTAGAAAGTGAATACAGAAGACCTGCTCATAGCACCAGATGGTTCTGGAGTCTGATTGTGGAATTGTGTTCCTACCCAGACCAATCAAGGTTCTGTCTGACCTGCGCAAATCTGAGAACATGATCCATGTGTTTTCTGTCCCCAGCAGGACAGCTAATATGGTATTGTTTTTAAAGATTCAATGACCCAAATGTGTGATTTTGTGACCATGTTGAGACATGTGGGCTTAATTCATGAACTTGGTTGACCTATCCAACCCCAGACCTCTGTGTCAGTATTGATGGAATGCTACTGGTGTAGATTAGGAGTGTGAAGTGAGTGTTGACAGAGAGCCACCACACTTTTATGGTCCTGAATCTGTAGTCCTACTCCAGCCTGCAGAGAAGAAGGGAGAGAAGTGGGAAACAGAGAGGCAGAAAGGAGAGAAAAAAAAAAAGCTGACGTCCATGACTGCTGAGGTCCAACCGCTTCAAAAGGAATTGGTCAGCTCCCCCCAATGGTGATCAGTGGTACAGTTGGTCAGTATAGAAACACGGATAGGATTTCACTCCAGCCATCATAAATTAAAGCTGCTGGCAGAGATCACCTGTGTGTGTATGTGTATGTGTGTGTGTGTGTGTGTGAGAGAGAGAGAGACTGTGTGTTCATGTAATCCTCCATTAGCAGTTGCAGCGTGTTGTTGTGGTTGGCTGTGGTGAGGACTGGAGTTCATATTTCCTTGGCTCTCGCAGAGTTTGGCTGTAGTGAGTAGACATAAAGTAAAGCGCAGCGTGACTCACTAAACGTAATAAGGAGTAACTCAAAATGGAGAGATGCAGGGGTGGCACAGGAGGAGAAGAGAGAGGAGATGAGACGAGAGAAGGACCAGCAAAAAGATCTCTCAGGACCTCCCAAAAACCCTCTTCTGATTACCCTTCCCCCAACACACACACACACACACTGATGACCTCCTTAATTCAGTGGACCAAATCCTCTCCCTCCCTCTCCACAACTCACTCACAAGAGATGCCCCTAATGCTCCCGAATACACACACAAACATACACTAACACACACACACACACACACACACACACACACACTACACTCCTCTCCCTTTCATGATAGACTCAGTCTGTCCACATTCCTGTGAGGTCAACAACAAGGGAATGAAGACACAAAGACTGAGAAGTGAATAGATGGAGTGGAAGGCCAGAGTAGAGGGACCAACCAAAGGACCTGAAGGGGGATTAGAAATAGAGTTTAGACTTGTAGGTAGTAGTGCCACGCCATCCATGGCTTTGTCTGTTAAACTCCTTCTTTCAATGTTTTTACTTTGGTGATGTGAAAGTGTTTTGCAAGGTAGTTGATATTGTTGATACTTGGTGAATTGTCGTAAGAAGAATTGAAATATTGTATGCCATAACAGACTGTATAGTGTGTAATACTGAAAAAAAATACATAACCAGACAAATACACAGGGGAGGTCCATGGCATTTGAGGGAAACATTGGGGAAATATATATTCTTTTGTTTGCTTATTTTGCTTTTCTAATACCACACTAATGTCATAACAACAGCTGTGTCAAGGATGCCAACTGATTCTAAAGGCACCCTAGCTAAGTCTGGCGAAGCCTGTCTGTCTGGTCTAAGAAATTGCTGCTCAACCACAAGTCTCGTGGAGATCTTTTCCCTCTGCCTGCTCAGAAGGACACTGAGCAAGCTTGGACAGGCATTCTGTCCACTCTCCAGTATCACACATGCACACACACACACACACACACACACACAGAAGAGGGCCAGAATCATCAAACATCAAACCCACTCCATTTCTTCACATCAGAGCGCTACATGCAAGAGGTCCATCATCACTGTTCCCGTGGTCTTCCAGGAGTCCAGCACCTTCCTCATAATGCCAGCGGTCTTTTCCAGACACTAAACACTGATGAGCTGGAATGTTAACTACTACAGTGCAATCACTACTCTTCTCAAGTGACGGTCAAATGTGAAAGGCACATGCATGCTCACTTACCTACACACACACACACACACACACACACACACACACACAATTAAATTGAACAGTTTTGGGGTATGTTACACTCCCAGCCAGTCTTTGCATACATTTACTTTAACTTGTGATCTATTTTTAAGGCCAGCATATCACCTGAGCTCATTGTTTTCTGTTTGTAAATCTGTGCTTGAGAGGCTGGCTTTACATGGATCATAATCTGAGTTCCAGTGTGCAATATGAGATTATGAGGCTAATCCAGTAATCCAATTAAAGAAGCTAAAGAGCTTTGGCACTTTCTCTCTCTCACTCTGTCTTCCTCTAATCTCTCCACCTCTCTGGTTCTTTATCCGTCTATCAAATCCACCTTTATTTCCAGCTGTTTCCATCCATCCATCATCTTTCTGTCTGTTTATCTTTTGTGTCCATTCCCCAGATTTTGCATTCAAAAAGTCTCTTGCACCATGAACTTCAGATCGTCCTGGTGGGAAGTGACTCACCTCAGTCCCAGCACTGTGGCTTCGGGCAGAGTAGTCCCCCTCTGTGGTGCTGAATGGGCCCACGGTGGACGATGTGGTGAAGATTTGTGTCTCCCGTCTGACATGCTGTCTGGCCGTGGCACAACGCTTCTGATTCCAAACCAAAGCTACAGCACCACTCCACAGCGCCCCCTCCTGAGTCTCACTGGAAGTCCTCCTGGCCCGATGACCACACTCTGACCTGTTGAACCCTTGAGGGAATACTGGCATAAAGAGTACGGAGAAGTTAGATGTATCGCTTTTGGCTTAAATCTAAACATACGTGCCCATGGGCTATGTGTATCACAGGATCAGAGGAATGCATGACTAACATAAACATGAGTGCGCATACACACACACACACACACACACACACACACACACACACACACACACACACACACACACACACACACACACACAGACAACAGACAAAACACATAAAAGAAATTAACCTTCATTTATGATCTCTCGTTTTCCTACTCTCCCTTTCCTACTCTCTTTGACATAAACATTCACACAACCTGGACATGCCTGCTGAGGAAATTAAATTTAAATTGAATTTAAGGTCCTGTTTGTATGTTTTCTCCTGTTTACCACATTACTTACAGTCACGCAACTCTTTCTGCCAACAGCAATACACACAGCACATTCACACTATACACACATATCCAGAAAACAAAACACAACAAACATTTAACTAAACTGATACTGAATCTTTTGTTGTACAAATCATCAGAAGTGTCATACTGTTTGTTCACAATTATCATACACACACACACACACACACACACACACACACACACACACACACTTATGAACAGCCACATCACAGGGAAATGGAGAGAGTATGATCCTGAAAAGAGGAGGATGGGAGCGCAGAGATGTTGAACGAGTGTTGAGGTTCACGACCCAGTGTGCGGTAGCAGGAGCGCCTCTAACTCGTCATGAGCCGCACTGTATGTTTTTGTAGCGCAGCAGTGCCAGAAGAAACAGAGTGCTCCTCTGCCAATGAGATGTGTGTGTTTCCGTGACAAAGGGAAACCCCCCTCCCCGACAACTCACAGTGTTTTTTGGTGTCCTGTAGGTCCCTGGCTCGAAAAAGAAGGGGAAGAGGAGGAGGAGGAGAGACACTGGGAATAACATGTAAGGAAGAATGTGTTTATTTTCCAGATCGGCCCCGGTGTTTGCACAGATCCACTCAGATAATAATGACAGGCACTGCCAAGAGTGGGATCAGGGATGTCTCCTACACACATACACACAAGCGCACACACACACACACACACACATATGCAAACACACGGACAAACACCTAGATATCCAATCTCTCTTTCTCTCTCTCTCTTTCTCACACACACACAGTCTTTCACACTCACACACATACTCAAAACATATTTTCTCTCTCTCACACACACACACAAACATACACACACACACACAAACACATACTATTTCCCTCCCTCTCGCTCTCTCTCTGAATCTCTTTTTCCTTACAGGCACACACTAACCAGAAGGGGCAGACTGTAATCTAAGTTTTTCCATGTTTTCTATGCACTGTAAGAGGAAACAAGAAATCTATGCCTCTATCCTGTCTTATCTCTCCTCACACACACACACACACACACACACACAGAGAGACATGATATTTATTCACAATCACACACACTCTCTGTTTCTCCTCAGAGCGCTCTTATCTTCTCTCTCCCAGTGTCTGGGCTTCCTCAGCAGAGGCGGAATGTGTCGGGAATGTCAGGGAATGTTGTGGAAGCGTAATGGAATATTGCAGATGTACTAACATTCTGATGGCATATGTGTGAAGATCGCAGAAGCTGTGCGAGATGGATCAGCTGAGACAGATATAAACAGGGATCAAGTGTCTGTGTGGTATAAATCAGTATGAGAGTCAGAGGGAGTGAGAGAGACGATAAAAGAATGATACTTGGTCTTGTAAATGCATTCCTTTTGTATGCATCTAGGCAGCACTTTAGGCTACTTCTCTGGAGACGTATGGATCCGTTGCAGGTTGGTTCTAATGCATAGATCTGCTGCACGATGAGCTCAAAGAGCCACATAACACCAGTAAGGGTGCAACCACAACAGAATAGAGGACAAGAGGGGATTAAGTAGCACTGCGTTTGTTGCACAGCTGAAAAAGATTTACAGCAAACACCTCCTGCCTCTTAACTGATTGACTTTGTGAGCAACAGTCAACTCGTTGAAGGACAAATAAACGGAGAGGTGCAGACACCCAGTTCCAGCATGAAGTGTGCTGCCAAACTCTAATATGGCTGATATGAATTCTGCAGGGCTAGGACTCAAATTGTTACTCTCTTGGCTATGCAGCAGTGCCATATTTGTACCCTTGTTTAATACAAGGACAAGACAAATGACATTTTGGTCCGTAGGCTATTTTGTATATTTAGTATATTCTTTATCTTCTACAGTCCTTATTGCTTAGTTGTGTTTTTATATTATATACTTTTAATTACTTTTTCTGCTGTTATTGAATGTGTGTGTGTGTTGTCTGTATGCTACTGTGACCTTGAATTTCCCCTAGGGATCAATAAAGTATATCTATCTATCTATCTATCTATCTATCTATTTATCTACTGCCAAAGAATGCTAATTGGGACAAACCGCGCACAACCTTAAATGTCAGAGCCACCCAAATCAGGTATGGCTGAGTCTTCCATCCAGACACTGATGTATTGCAAGGTACCTCATTTTCCACAGGATCTCTCTCCCTCTGACAATGTTTTTGTCCATTCAATTTTGTTCTGTGAAAAAGTCACTAAGAAAAAGGGTACTGTCATATGAATATGAACCATGACTATGAATGGGACTCTCTTGTCACTTGAAATAGAACAGCCTGTTTTACCCAATAGACCGCCTGAAAAAACAAAGTGAGTCAGCTTAACTCTCCTGTTTTCCTCCTGGCAAGGAACACTCTGGGAATCTTTTATTCAACTGCAGAAAATGTTTGCATCTGTGGATGCTTAAGGAAAATCAAATTCACTGCATCGACTGAAGGAACTTCATCTACCACATGATGAAATACCTCTATGTACCACATGATGAAATACCTCTATGTACCAACTGAAATTGAATGCTGATTCCCTGTTGTGGTGATGCTATGTGCTGATTGATCTGTGTGCGGTGCCTATCTGTATCTCAGGTGGGGTGAAGTCATAGAATGTTCCTCTCCTGATAGAGGTTAACCCATCATCCACCCAGTTGTGCTGTTTACAGAGAATGTTGACTTTACCGTAAGTCATGTGAAACTACATGAAGGTACAATCTAACTACTTTATAGGATCCTAGAGGAGTGTTTATCTCTTCTCAACCATTCTAATCTCTACACACAAATTCTCCCGGTCACAAACACATCCCTTTCTCTAAACACACCGGTGTGTCTGTCTGCAGCTGTCAATCAGGAGTCCAGGGCCGGCTCTGCCCTTAGGTGCCCAGTGATCAGCATGTTAGCAGTCAACGTTTCCCTGCATGCTGCAGTCTGCTGATCTGATAAGCGCCACTTGATGGGGGAGGACATGTTTGATACTGCCAGGGGCCAACGTGAGGTCTGATAATGCACTCACAATCAGAGCCCATCTCTGGTATGTTTACCTGATGAGGTTGCTCAAGAGGGAGTTCTGCTGCCCTGACAAAGCCTCAGCTTTGTTTATACAGCGAACGGTGTGGTGTGTGTATGTACATGAGAGGGCTGGTTAGAATTTGGGGTGGTTTTCCTCAGAAACTGCTGTAGATCTTCCCTTCTTCACCCTGCTAGCATGTAAGACGCACCTACGGGTTGTAGAACTCATGGGTTTGTACCACTTGATGACCCATGGTTTTGTCTAGTTGGTGTCAATCAAGAAAAAAAAAACTGGTCACTCATGGTTTGTGTCAGACCTTTCCGAAATGTTTACAGTAGTTTCTTTGTGAGCATGTATTAGGAGGTTTGTTGTCACAACTCATAATCATCACTTTTACATGATCATCCCCTTGTGAGTGTTTGGTGTTTGCCCTTTGGAGTAAACAAAAGCCCTAAACCTCAGCACTGAGCCTAGTGCACTGTATAGGACATGCTGTGCTCGAAGGTGTTTTAAGCCCCCACCGTGGACTTCAAGGCAGCGCTGCGACCGTGGACTTCAAGGCACCTAACCCTAACCCTTACCCTTGCCTAACCCTAGTGCCTTCCATGCAGCGCTGTCTGGAAGCATGGGTGGATTATGAGGCCTGGGCCCAGATGTATTAAGGGCCCCCCACTTATTGTCGTATATGTGGGGGGGGGGGACATTGTTTTTTTTTTTGATGTGATTTCCTGTATTCTGGTGCATTTTGGGGATGGTCAATACTAAATTAAATCAGATTCATAGCCTACATCCTGATTTGTTGATATTGAGGCAATGATTCCATGCAAAGGCTTGGGCTTCAGGGCCCCCTGACCCCTTGGGCCTGGGCCCGGTAGGCCCGTGCAGTAATCCATCCCTGCCTGGAAGACGACGCTGGGGGCTTAAAACACCAAACACCACATGGCCGTGCCCTGAATTATTGGCACCCTTGGTAAAGTTGACTAAAAAAAGGTAAAACTGATCCTTTGGTGATTTGTTGTAATCTCACAATGAAAACAATGAGGAAAAATCATTTTCAAAAACACATTGCCCACAATTATGGGCACCCCTAGTAATCTTATATTACAAAATGTAATAGAAGCATTTTTCCATTTATATTCAACTTATTCAAGTTAATCAGAGTGTCTGAACTTTCAACAGTTAGTATGCCTTTCTTTTTCACTAAGCTATGAAAATAAAGTGCACAGGTTAAATCCCCTAGTCATTTTCAAACATGGGAAAGACAAGAGAATACACCAGATTTAAATAAAAAGAAAGCGTGATGACATTTGTAAGTCAGGGAATATCTATAATGACTAGGTACTTGAAAATGCCACTATTTAGTGAAAACAATAATTAAAAGGTTTTAATCAACTGGAAATATGACAAACATGCTTGTACAGTACAAAGATCCATGGTTATCTTGCCCCCACACACAGTGAGGAGGATGGTAAGAGAGGCAAACAATTCCATAATAACCACTGTTGGAGAGTTACAGAAAAGTATCAGAACATTTTCAGAAAGTATCATCTTGGGGTCACCACGTCTCCAAACAAATCTGCAAAAGTGACCTAAGCTCTAATTGATTATTTAGATGGCATGCCAGGTAAATAGCCTGGGTGTTCCCATGCTGCCTTGCGCGCGATTTGATTCACGCTGCTAAGGCAGCCTGGAGACCATGGAGCAAATTTTCGCCTGAGATAGGGAACCAATCACAGAACAGGGGAAAGCAAGACGATGATGAGCTATGCACAGACGATTTGATAGACATCCGTGGCACCCAATAAACGGATCTGGGATTTTTTTCAAATACGAGAAAATGAACGTTTGGTTCCCAGACCACGTCTCATTGAGAAGTGGTGGCGCTAGCCAGGCTACCAGGTAAAAGCCTTTCCTGTTATTTAATTACAGATGTAAATGCCAGGAGTTACTGAATGCTACAGTGACAGCCTGAAATTGTGGTCTTTGGCAAGGAACACTCTGGGAACCATTTTTAAGTTGCATCATATCATGAACTCTAAGAAAAACCTCAACATCTTAAATGAAAAGCTGTCAATCTCTGCCAAGACACTAAAAGTAGGTCATGATTGGATCATTCATCAGGTCAATCCACCAAAATATGTCCAGATGAAAACAAAAATGGTTTACTGAAAACAAAACCAAGCTTCTGCCATTGCCGTACCAGTCCCCTGATCTAAACTCAACAGCAAAACAGCAGGGTGGGTCAAAGAGGAGAATGCACAAGTGAGGATCTAGGAATCTGGACGATCTGTAGAGATTTTGTAAAGAGGAATATTATGAGCCGTTTTATTGGGAAAGGGAGGCTTAACAAAATATTACATGCAGAGGTTCTAATAATTGTGGCTGATGTGTTTTTGTTAAAAAAAATATATTTCTTTATGAGGTATTTTTGTTTCTCAGAATAAATTTGCTTCCTTTCAAGGTTGGATTTTTCCACATTGTTTTCACTGTGAGATAATAAATCACAAAAAACAACTTTACCAGAGGTACCAATAATTCTGGAGGGCATTGTACCCATGGAGTGGGGATGTGGCACTCTGCAAAGGGTGAGGATCTAGTCAGGTTAGATCTAGTCATGCCTCATCATCATAGCGACAGAGCTCTGAGAAAGCCTTGTGTATAGGAGTGTATGAGTGTGCCATGATGTCCATAGCAAGAATGAAGACATGAGAATGAAGTCTCCTCATCTTTTTTTAATGGTGGATACATTAACATCCTGCAATAGTATTTCAGATCACACATAGTATAGCTGCTTCACCATCGCTCACACACACACACACACACACACTCACCCTCGCCCACTGTCTCTCTCTCTTTCACACACACACACACTCACCCTCTCCCACTGTCTCTCTCTCTTTCACACACACACAGGCAGTGACATCAGGACCTTGATTTTCTACACCACTCAGGAGATATTCCATATTTACAAGAAAAAATATTTTCCCTTCTTACTGTTCAACAATAGAACATCTTACAGCATCTTACTATGAAAATAGGTTACAAATGTATACCAAAACAAAAATGTGCAATCACTGTCAATAGCCTCCAAAATCTCAAGCTCTTGTCTCGTACCATTACAGGGCTACTACATCTACCAATGACTCTTCAGGAACAGCGTGTCAGAGGATGACTGACAGTAGGGGCGGGGTTAGGCAACGGGGAGGAGTCTAACAGCTGCAGTGGGATGAGACATCACTGGCAGAATCCGATTTGGGGGTGGACCTGGCCTTTGGGCAGGGGCATGGTTGTTCTTCCGTCACTGGCCACTCAATGGGACATCCTAGAGAAAAAGACATGGCGACAGCCAATCAGTGCACAGAGCTGGGGAGAACAGGAAGGACCGTGAAGCTGTAGGACCAATCAGCATGCAGGATAGTGGAACTGCACGACAGGCTTTTACAGCATGCAGACAGCACAAATGCCCTAACACACACACACGCACACGCACGCGCACACACACACATGCAAGCAAATGCGCACACTCACACGTGTTTTCACACACAAGTGAACACACACAGAATGACGTGGTAAACAGGCATGATAAACTGGAAATTAAACCTTCCAGTCAAGAGCATGCTTATCCTGTCCACAGACACACTCACTGACCTTCTACTGACTGGCCACTGTGGCCGTAATAGTGTGTCTGATATCGACCAACAAAGACAAAGAGAGAGAGAGAAAGAGGGGAAGGGAGAGAGAGAGAGAGAGAGAGAGGGAGGAAGGGAGAGATTACGATCTGAACAGGTATCTCTATCAAGCACAACCCAGCAGCGTCCAATCTAAGTGTGGGCCTGAGAGTGTTTGAGCGCTTATCAGTGGATGTGCTATCAATTTAATCAAGTGTTTGGTTACTCACCTCTAAGTTGCCTCGAGCTTTTTTCAGGATGCCATGGGTGACAGACACTGCAGGGGGAATAGGAATGAATAATGCATATGAGGGCAAGTGTGTGTGTGTGTGTGTGTGTGTGTGAGAGAGAGAATGTGTGTGTGTCTCCCAGTGTATGTGTATAAGTATATATACTTATATATATATATATATATATATAGTATATATACTTTTTGATCCTGCGAGGGAAATTTGGTCTCTGCATTTAACCCAATCGGTGAATTAGTGAAACACAAACAGCACACAGTGAACACACAGAGAGGTGAAGCACACACTAATCCCGGCGCAGTGAGCTGCCTGCTACAATGGCGGCATCGAGGGAGCAGTGAGGGGTTAGGTGCCTTGCTCAAGGGCACTTCAACCGCAGCCCACTGGTCGGGGCTCGAACCGGCAACCCTCCGGTTACAAGTCCAGAGTGCTAACCAGTGGGCCACGGCTGCCCCTCTCTGTGTTTGTCTCTCTGCATACGAGTGTGTGTTTGGCACAAGTTGTAGCGATCAATCATCATTATGACTGCAGGTGTGTGAGTCGTGACTGTGTGTTTGTCTTGTGCTATCCTGTAATGAGTTGATTGGATGTTTTTCTGGGTGTATATACTGTATGAGTGATTGCATGAGTGCATAGGTAGAGTGTGAGGGGGGTGAAGGGGGTGTTCCTTACGCTGGTCTATGATGAGGTGCTCCATGCCCTCCTTGAACTAGTTGGTGGAATGTGTGTGTGTGTGTGTGTGTGTGTAAGGTTTTTTTCCCTTACACTGGTCTATGATGAGGCGCTCCATGCCCTCCTTGAGCTGGTTGGTAGAATGTGTGTGTGTGTGTGTGTGTGTGTGTAAGGTTGTTTTCCCCTTACGCTGGTCTATGATGAGGCGCTCCATGCCCTCCTTGAGCTGGTTGGTGGAGTGCAGGCGCTTGACGGCTCCACTGAGCACACACTCCTGCTGCTGCAGCCTGCTCTTCAGACGGGAGATCTCAGTCCTCATCATCTCATCCTGAGAGGAGAGAAGAGAGAGGAGAGGAGAAGGGAATGGAGTCAACTCTTTCTTTAGCTTTTATAAACATTCTGCAACTAACAGCGTCCATGTCTTAAGATGTTACCTATCAAATCAGCTGTGCTAATAAGTGACTTAAGTGTGTGTGTGTGTGTGTGTGTGTGTGTGTGCTGACCTGTGGTCTGAGTGCATCTGCCGGTAGGCTGACCCTCCAGAAGAGCTTGAGGAGTCTGCTGGCCTCCTCCAGTACCTGATGCATGCTGTTGACGCTGGTTGACAGGTTCTTACACTGGGCCTGGGGAGACAGACAGATGAACAGGAACATTCAACCACTGAGACGAGCTACAGCTCTACACTGACCACACACACCATCCAGAAAAGGCTTTTGATGTTCAGCTTGGACACGCATCAACAGTAATTAATTAATATGCTTCAACATACAGAGGTATGTTTGTTTGCCTGTGAATGTCTGTCTGACCTGTTGTGTGTGTGTTTGCTGTACTGCAGTCCAAGTGTCCATAAATGCTTGTGTGTGCATGTGTGTGTGTTTACCGTGTTGCAGTCGCGTGTGTGCTCGTCCATGTGCTGAGTGTAGGTGATGGCCTGAGTGAGGTGTGTGTGCAGGGCGCTGTAGTCCTCGCTGAGGCCAAGCACATGCTGACCGCCCCGTGCCTCAAACACACGCACCCCCGGCACCAGGCGAGATGGAGGGGGCGAGCCACTGCCCACTGAGCTGCCGCTGTCTGAAACACACGCCAGCAACACACAATTTTAGGTACTGGTGTGTGTGTGTGTGTGTGTGTGTGTGTGTGTGTGTGTGTGTGTGTGTGTGTGTGTGTATATATATTATATATATATATAGATGGGAATCAAAACATTTTGGTATGTATTTTATGTATTTTACAATTGCATACATTGCACATTACATAAAAAAAACACACACACACACACAAATCCCTGCAGCAGTAACTTACCTTGTCCAGTGTTGGCGTCAGGGTGTGATGACAGATTGAGCTGCTCGGATCTTCCACACTCATCTGAAGAGTCACACACACACACAGAACCATGCACAACATTACACACAGTCACAGTTAAAAAATGCCAGAACTTTATCATCCATCATGATTTATAGACATTTGCGGCAAGCTTGTGGATGTTGAAAATGTGCATTACATCGCCAGCAGAGGGAGCTGTGGCTTTTCAGCACACCACAAGTTCCACATAAAGTACATTTTTCATTAAAATAGTGAGGATAATGTCATTTAAACATGGAAGAAGCTACAACCAGTTCATGCAGCTGAGCGACACTGCCGATGTCATAGATGTAGAGTATGTGTGGTTATCTAAAGGCGTGAGTGTGTAAGTGGTTGATGTGGGTGATTGTGTGTGTGTGTGTGTGTGTGTCTGTGTGTGTGTGTACCTGATGGCAGTAGGTAGTTGATGTTGATAGTGTGGTTCCGGATGCTTCTCTCCAATTGTTCTCTGAGATGCCTCACCTCTGCTAGGAGAGCAGTCAGATCTACACCAGAGGGCTGTTCATCTCCTTCTACACACACACACACACACACATACACACGCACACACACTCCTCCTCAGTAAGTTTATAACACTTAATTCCACCAACCTTCGCCCACCCAGCTCTACTTGAGAGTTTTAAGATAAAATGTGCAGTGGTGATAAAACCTCCGAGCTGGCTGTATCTGCCTATGCTTGTGGACGTCTTGATCCCCTTGTTGCAGTGTGTGCAGTCATGTGAAAATGACTTAGTATTGTGTGTGTGTGTGTGTGTGTGTGTGTGTGTGTGTGTGTACCTGTGTTCCTGATGTGCTCCTGTAGTTTCAGTTCCACCCGCAGAGACTTGAGGAGATGCTGACTGTCCGAAAGCTGCTGCTTCTGCTTTTTCACCTCACACTGCAGTCTGCACACACACACAGGTTTAGTTTGCATACATCTACTTAAGTCCCTATACTCTGAGCTCATATTGAAAACCGAGACCATCATTAACCAATTAGAGCTCCTCATCATTACAAGCTCACTACAGCACCATTAGGACACGGACCGTTACTGACACCCGACACTGACACACGTGCATGAAATACATCATCCAACGCCCGCCGGGTAACACAAGAGTATAATGACCGGCATGACAGAGACAGACTGGAGCCATGTTCAAAGGATGTGTAAACTCTTGAATTATGTGAGTGATATATGTGTGTGTGTGTGTGTGTGTGTGTGTGTGTGTGTGTGTGTGTGTGTGTGTTACCTGTGCAGGCTCTCCTGCAGGTGTGTGTGTTCTCTGCGGCTACGCTCCAGCTTGGCTGTTCTCCTGGCCAGAGTCTCACGCAGACGCTCATTTTCCTTCTGCTTATCTGTACATTAAGACCGGGAGATTAGCTGAGGATTGGTGTGACTGCTCATATCAACACAGTTCTGCTGTGTGTGTGTGTGTGTGTGTGTGTTTGTGTATGAGTACCTCTGCTGCCCTGGTTGAGCTGCTCTCTGAGCGTGTGGTTGTGAGCCCACAGCTTGCGGACCTCGTTGGCCAGCTGACCCTGGTCCTCCAGCCCAGCGATGAAGATGTTTGTGCCTGCTGGGATACACAAGCAAGGACAACATGAGTCTGGATAGCAGAATATGCCGCTATACACACTAGACACGTGTGTTTGTGTGTGTGTGTGTATATGTGTGTGTGTGTGTATATGTACTGTATGTATGTGTGTGTGTATGTACCTGGGTCTCTCTGGGCCTCCTGCAGCCTCCTCTCCAGCTGCTCCCGGAGTCTCTCGTTGGTGCGGATGGTCTCCTCCAGGCCGCTGGCGCAGAGCTCGGATCTCCTGCAGGTGCTCAGCCAGCAGATCTACCAGAGAGAGAGAGAGAGAGAGAGAGAGAGAGAGAGAGAGAGAGAGAGAGAGAGAGAGAGAGAGAGAGAGAGAGAGAGAGAGAGAGAGAGAGAGAGAGAGAGAGAGAGAGAGAGAGAGGTTCCCTTTACACACGTCTCCCAGCACTCCTATAAGCTGTACGCTACAATGCGTACAGCTACAATGTTCTTGTGTTTTGTGCAATGGCACATTTTGGTTACTATTGAGAAATGCATATGGATAATACTCAAAACTGAAAATCAAATCAACCAATCGATCTCACCCACAGTCACTGCAGCACATTATCTGTTATTAAGCCATACATAGCATAGTGAAAGAGCTACTAGTTCCACAGAAAAAGACTGCCACAATGCTTTCCTACTAGCAGGAGTTCAAGTAGATCATACAGAGGGGAACCTATCCACTTAAATATTCATATCCATAAAATTGACCATGATTACTTTAAGGCAGTTACCATTCTTCCTACTACCTAACACAGAACGCTGACCATTTAACCCCCTTACTCACACACACACACACACACACGGGTACCTGAATTAATGGTCCTGTTGGCTGTGTCCTGCTGTGTGCCCATCTCTGTCTGTGGTGCTGTCCGCTCCCGCGCGGGCGTGTGTGTGTCTGTGTGTGTGTGTGTCTGTGTGTGTGTCTGTGCGTGGGCGAGGAGGGAGCGGTGCAGGTCCAGCTCGCTGCGCAGCGTGGTGTTGAGCTGCTCGCTGGACTGCAGCTGCTCCTGCAGACGTCCGTTCTCCCGGCGCAGGGCGCGCACGCTGCCCTCGTCCGTCTCCACGGAAACCAAGCCCTCGCTGGCCGTCGCCACCCCGTTGGTCAGCTTCAGGCCTGTGACATAGACACACACGTAACAGAGGAAATTAAAACACCACCACCACCAACACACTGACACACAAAAATCACTTACACATACATAAATCCTCAGCAACACACATTCTCAATCTCTTACAAAGACTCCTCTTAAACTTGCCTAGCCAATACCATAAATATGTATACGCACATATACATACCTTTACCTTTCTCCCTGGACTTTTTGAGGGCTTTTTTCCATCTGCTGTGGAAGTTTCCATCCTGCCTCTCCCCTCCCTGACCCGCCTCAACCACCACCTCCGACATGCTAATCACAGATGCTAACGCTAGCACTCAACTCCCTGAAGCAGAGCTGATATGAGAACTAAGCTAATCTCTCACTGTACACGTATGTCACGAGCAACAACCCAATCCCTCTTCTGCCTGCGCAGCTACCGGATCACTACGGCCCACCCGGCTAACGCTGCAGTTGCTATTCCATTACAGAGCCAATTTTCCATCACTCTAACAGTAACTTTAAATAGATCACACAAACCATCAAAAGCCTTTGGTCTAATCCATCACCTTAACTGTCTGCTTATGAGAGATCATCAAAGCTAAACGCTGAGCGAGAGTGTTTAGGCTAGCATTTGGCTAGTGGTCTAGCCTGCTGATTCTAAAGTCTGGCGAAGCCTGTCTGTCTGGTCTAAGAAATTGCTGCTCAACCACAAGTCTCGTGGAGATCTTTTCCCTCTGCCTGCTCAGGACACTGAGCAAGCTTGGACAGGCATTCTGTCCACTCTTCAGTATCACACACACACACACACACACACACACACCAAGTGTCGGGATTAAATCGGATAGGCCTGGTGAATAATGTATCTGTGAGGGCCAGTAATGAGATACTGGTTTAATCTCCACACACACACACACACACACACTTAAGTCAAGTATAGACAGGATTACGAGTCAAAATAAGTGCCATTAAAGACAGTGGGGTATTGATTCAAGCAATCTTTAAAGGGAAAAATATCCATATTTAATTAGAGAATGGAAAACACAAGCACAATGAAACACACACACACACACACACTTGCACGTGCGCACCGCACTCTTACCCTGAACTGACCCCATTCAGAGACTAAGTAGTTCATTTACAGGTTCTCATCACAGGCACACACACAAACAAACAGAAACAAACACACACACACACACACACACACACACACACACACACACACACACACACACACACACACACACCACTCATGCCTCCCAGCTAGCGGCCTCCAAAAAGGGATCAGATCACTGATGCCCCATACCCCCATATCACACTCCATTGAACACAGACAAGGACCTCACACGTGCAAACAAAGAGCAAAGAGCCCCATTCAAAACGTTTATCTATTTACATTTTAAACATATCCATTTCCATGTGGCAAAGTAGACAAGTACAGAAAAGGTGCTTTCCTTAACGTAATACAGCAGAGTATGTTATAGCTGTGTGTGTGTGTGCTCCTACCTGTGGCTCGGGGGCCAGTAGGGGGGCTGTTGTGATACGATGCCGTACTGTTGTCATTGGAGACGGAACCCTGGTGACTGCTGGGAGATTTGACGCCGAGCTGTTCCTGCAGGGAACGGATGAGCCGAGACTTCTGCTGCAGCTCCGAGCACACACTAGAGAGAAAGAGACAGAGAGAGAGAGAGAGAGAGAGAGAAAGAGAGAGAGAAAGGTCAAAATCATGTAAGTCACTGTTTACACACCAAATTTTCAAGTATGGTCCAGTCTACATGTCCTCATTGTCCGAGGTTGTGGTTGAGACATTTTCATCCAAACGTTTCTCACAGCACACAAAGGCATTACAATGAAAGTCATCACAATGGAGAAAGTAAGATCGAGGAGAAAGTCAAGACAAATCAAAGTCGTCACAGGCACAACCAATACAGGTGAGAGAACAATTCTCTATGGCCTTTGTTCATTTTTCCATCTTTGAAGTCACACCACACGAAA
>NC_063200.1:31696278-31746278 GCF_017589495.1 Alosa alosa
TGCAGGCTGGCGAGCTGCTCCTCTAACATGGCCACTCTCTGGGCGCGCTCCCTGAAGAGCTGCAGCAGCAGCAGCAGGTTGTGGTGCAGGTCCTGAGGGGCCTGGCCAGGATGCGGTTTGGACTTCAATGGGATCTGCTTGCTCTGATGGGCCGGGCTGGACTGGGCCCTGGATTTGGTCGGACTCTGCTGGTTCTTGGAGGCTGAGCCGGAATGAGGTCTGGACTTTGAGGGACTCTGCTGGGCGTGCGGGACCGGGCTGTGTTCGGATCCAATTTCTGACGGCATCTGGGGGAGAGATCCCTCCGGCAGTGGAGTGATCAGTATCAGCGCAGGGTTCGTCTGGACCTTGGGCGTGGACGTGTGGCTGGGAGCCAGTCTGTCCAATCTGCTCTTCTGATGCAGCACGTGCAGGAGGCGGTTCATTTGCTGCGCAAGGGTGGCATTAGGGGAGGCAGCCGAGTGGTCAGAGGCACGATGGGGGTCAGAAAGGTCACTTGGGTCAGCGCTAGAGCAGCAGGCGACGAGAGCGTCCACTGCCCCCTCCGCAGCACGCACACACTCGCGCAAACACTCCTCTCTCTGCGCGTTGCCACGCAGGTCTGCCATTTTGGGAAGGACTCTGCGGCTCTTCCCGCTCTGCAATCCTTCCACTTCTATTGGACTACAGCTGCTGTTGTTGTTGTTGTTACCCCCCTGGCCTGTAGAGGCACTGGACGAATCAGGACTGAGTGAGGGACTCGCAGCAGCCATGCTAACTTCGTTAGCACTGCTACCGGGTTTGGTTTTAGCAGGGCTTCTGTGCTTGTTGTCAGTTGCTTTAGCATTGTTAGCATCAGTGCTAGGAGTGGCATCTACAGCAGTGGGGCCATGGTCGCCTTTAGCGTTAGCGTAGGCCTTTAGCTGGGCCTCGGCAGCCCTGAGGCGCTCCTGCAGCTCGGCGTTGAGCCGGCTCTGCTCCCACAGTGCTTCCTGGATGGCGTCCGCCTGCCGCTGCACTTGCTCGGGGTCCCGAAGCGCCTGCACCTCCTCCTGGAGCTCCTCCAGCCGGGCTAGCAGCTCGGGGGCGTGAGAGTGGCCCGCCTCCGACTCGCTCTGGGTCAGGGCGGTGATGGCCTCCTCGACTCTCCGCACACACTCCTGCAGCCTGGAACTCAGGCCCAGAGGCTCTGGCTCCTGGCTCTGAGGCCGGCCGCCAGGGGCCACGCCAGTCTGCGCGTCCAGGCTGCAGGCCGTTAGGTAGGCGATGGTGGACTCGGCCGCCTTCAGCGCCTGGAGGTACTCGCGCATGAGCCGGTCCTTCTCTTGAAGCTCCGCCTGCAGCCTCTCCCACTGCTCCGCCTTCCTCTGCAGAAGCCCCTCCTTCTCCTGGCACTCCTGCTGAAGAAGCTCCAGCTGGGTCTCCAGCTCCAGACTCAACACCAGCCCTCCGTCCAGGCCCAGGTTCTGGGCAGAGTGCGCCGGGCTGCGGCTGGAACTTGCGGTCCCCGGGCTGCTTTGCTGGGAAGATCTAGGTGATGCTGGCTGATCCTCAGCCCCCAGAAGCCTCCTCTGAGCTGGGTAGGGCGCCCACGACTCTGGGCCCCCGTCACACACTGGGTGGTCCACTCCCGGTCTCTCAGCCTGTCTGCTGGAGCGGGCCAACACAGGCAGCCTCGACTTCACGTAAGCCTAGGAGATAAACAATACCGTTACCAATCAGACCAATCACAGATGAATGTCTAGGTTATGTCTCTGTCAAAAGACCAATGAGATTGACTCTTACTGTGTGTTTGGCCATGAGGTTGACCGTCTTCCTGTTGGGGGAGCTGGACTTGGAGGAGGCGCTCTCATCATCTCGACTCTCCGTCCCCCTCTCCCCTGCTCCTCTCTCTCTTCTCTCCTTTCGTCTCTCCCGCTCTCTCCGCGTCGTCTCCCCCTGGCCTCCCTCGCTCTCCTCAGCCCTCCTCTCTCTCTCCTGCCTCTCCTTGTCCTCGATCTCCTGCAGCAGTTTGCCCTCCAGGCTGCGTGCCCTCCGGCTCGAGGCCTCGTTCTCCTCCCTCAGTCTCTCCATCTCGCGGGCCATGCTGACGATCAGCTCCGGGTCGAACCCGGCGCCGGCGCCATCGGACTGCGTCGAGCTGCGCTGCAGCTGCTCCTTCAGCTGGCGGATGACCTGCCGGTGACCCCGCGCCTCCGACCTCAGGCACTGGATGGTGTGGCGGAGGTCAACGCCAATGCCGGGCCCGTCGCTGTCACAGGAAGCGTCGGCGCTCTCCTTACTCTCTCTGGACCGCTGCTCCTTCTGACTCGATCTGTACACACACACACACACACACACACACAAACTGCGTCAATGACATAAAAAACAAAAACAAACGTTCAACACTTTGTATGTGCAGGAACAGATGTGTATAGTATGTGTTCCCATGAAAGTATCAAATCTCTATGGTACATTTCAGTACCGCCAAAGAACAGCAAGCCAGAATTTCAGAAAGCAAGAATTTCTCTGAAATCTAAATTATAGGGACCAAAACTATTCATGCATGATCAGGATGTGGACAGTCTTCACCTGTGAACCTCAGGAAATTGTTCAATGATATTTACTGAGTAAATCCAACTCTTGACAGTGAGTGGACTGTATTGTTGGGCTGGTGTACTTTTGCATGCTTGTGATGTGTTATTGCAGTGATGAGTGTCTGACCTGACGGGTGAGGTTGTCTGGGACCTGTGGTCAGACGACTGGTCGCTCAGCAGCACCTCATGCTGTATGCTGAGGTGCACTGTGGACAGACCAGCCAATGACACGCTCTCACTGCTGCCTCCAACAGGTGACCGAGCAACACCGCCCACCTGACACACACACACACACACACACACACACACACACACACACACACACAAACACACACACACACACACACAAAGATCATTGCAGATGTGTCCCTGCGCATGCTCCTGTAAGTATGAAGGTCAGTTTAGCCGTGTGTGTCTCCCACCTGTGTGTGTATGCTCCTGCGCCTCTCTGGGCTATCCCGCTCTGCTATCTCTGCTTGCTGTAGCAATGGGATGGATGGTGATACACACACACACATGACTTCAGAACGTAAAATGCAATGAGGAAAAAAGAATACTCTCCCCACACGCAGCCACACACAAACGCATATGCAAACACGCATATGCTCTCTTCCACAAGCACACGCTGACACCCACACACAGGCCCGGCATGACAGAACAGAAGATACCACAGCGACTGCAGGGTGATCATGGGTAAGAAAAAACCGGCGAATGGGACAGAGAGAGGAGAAAACAGCAAGGTTAGGCGGGATGGAGGAACAGACACACATTTAAAGAACATGCTCTCTACAGCAAATACAGGCATGTTAATTGGTACTAGAGATCTACACATAGGAAGGAGCTGGAGGAGAAATAATTGACCTAGAAAGAGGAAAAGAAAGAGGGTGGGAGAGAGAGAGAGAGAGAACCTAGGGATAGTGAAAGTACAAAGAAGGAGGTAGAGTACTATGCTATACATGCATAGAGGATCTACGTCAACTAGTAGGAGTGATTTGGATTTTCCACTAGACACAGAGACGCAGACATACACAAACGCGCTTAGAGATTAACAGGATCAGAGATTAAGCCAGCGTTAGTGTTAATAGTCACCTGGCTGTGAGGTTGACGCTCTGGGGTAACGGCCACCTTCTTCTGCAGTTCAGCGTTCAAGGCCTGCAACTCAGCCACCTGAGAGAGAGAGAGAGAGAGAGAGAGAGAGAGAGAGAGAGAGAGAGAGAGAGAGAGAGAGAGAGAGAGAGAGAGAGAGAGAGAGAGAGGGAGAGAAAGAAAAAGAATGAAAAAGCAATAGAAAGAGAGGGCCAATTGAAAGATGGAGAGAATGCTTATCCAAATCAGATCACCTTTCCAGTCTTAAACACACACACACACACACCAATGTGGATCTAGAGTCTAAACAACATTACCCACAAGCCACAGCGGTGCTCATGAAGGGGGCGGTGAAGTTGGGAGCTCAGAGGGGCTGCACCTGGGACCCAGCTGCCTCTCGACCCCTTCAGGTTTGGCATGTTTTAATCGATTCCGTTTTTAAAACCGAACGTGTTTTTACTTTGTGGCCTCGTATAAAGATTCTTCCTTTTATGGAGCAGGGAATCATGGAGGTTCTTCTTAGATCGGCATTCACTTGTTTGATTAAAACCGGCTGCCAAACTGACCTACTTACTACAGAATAACAAAGGGCTTTTCGAACTCCTATTGACTAGAGACAGCTGGCAAACATTTGAAATAACTGGAAGCTGAACCCAAGCCAGGTCATCACTATTAGCTTGTTAGCTAGTCCTGGCGTGCTTTCTTTAATCATTCGGTTAAACCACTGAGGTGTTCAATGATTTGGCATTATGTTAAGTATTAAACAATTAACTGCAAATGCATGGCCAATGTGGAAAACAGGACTTTCAGAACATGGCTTTATCAATATGGACCCAACAGGAACAGTCCAATCTACTGTAAGCAATGTACATGTGTTTAATGAAATGTGACTGGTACTGAGTTGTATTGGGAGTGAGGGTGTACGTGTCTGTGCTATGGATAGGATGTAAATATGAAAAATGCATGTGTGTGTGACTGAGTGAGTTTACCTTCAGTTTGAGCTGAGATACACTGAGCTGGTCCAACTCTGTCTCCTCAGTTTCTCCCAAACAGATGCTCATGTAGGAAGTCTGATCAGCGATCACACTTGGGAAGTCACCTGCATGGACAACACCAAACACAACAATGTGTCATTCAGTATGCACACGCACCGGGAGCCTTTTAACAGGCCATTGGACGATTGACACTACGCAGCCTTGTGATGTCTATTGTGAATGTCTGGTGCTGACCAGTGTCGTTGGCCTGCCCAACTCCACCGCCGCGGCTCTGGATCTGTCCCAGTCGAGTCTGAAGAGATGCGTTCCAGCGCCGAGCCTCCTCCAGGGCAGAGCGCACACTCTGTAGCTCCTCACCTGCACACACACAAAATCACTATGAATGGATGTACAACCTCTACAGTGCTGAGTGCATTGTAGCTCTGCAGTTATTAACACTTGACTAAAGCAAATACATTCACTAAATGTGCAAATATCCTCAATCACGGAGAGAACAGAACACACACACACGCAGCACACACACACCGTTTAGGTCCCAAACATACACAGATTTACACAAGCTTCCATTAGAGATTTCACGACAACTGATTTTTACCAGTTGACACATTTTTCATAATAGTTGACGACTGGCCATTATGACCAATAGAGTGCTGGTGCTAACATTACTGCTAGTGCAAGCTGTTGCTGCAGCAACGGATGATTAATCTTTAGATGGTTGTACATGGTACACATGCAGGAGCCAGCAGTCAAATGTTAAATTCCATGACTTTTCTCTGACAAAATACCCTGAATTTCCATGACCTACTATATCATGAAAGGTACAATATATCGACTAAAAATTTCAGAGCAGCCAGATAGACTTTTGGAATTATTTTTTTTTTTTTTTTTAAGCGAGAGATGAATAAATGGGCACTGAAAATACAAAGCAAAGCTAACCACAACCACTCAAACAAGCAGTAATGGAAAAAAGCTAATAACAGGATAAACACCAATGCTACAGGAAAAGATATTCATATTAACGTATTTTGGCAAGTAAATTTCATACTTCTACCACAAAAATTCCCTGATTGCCCAAACAATGATACAATTCCCTGACTTTCCATGGCTGGAATAGACTTTATTAAAATTCAATGATATTCCAGAAATTCCATGACCCATGGGGACCCTGCACATGTTCTTATTGTACTTTAATACAGCTGTATTAACAGCTTGCATGTAACTGGAACAACAGGTCTCATTTTCGGTTAAGTACCTCCAAACATAGGAATGTCTAGCCTCTTTAGCTTTTAGCCATTTTGTTCTTGACTAGTTGACTGCTGCCTACAGCACAAACTAGTGAAGAGTTGATTAGTTGAAGAAACCCCTAGTTTCCACCAACCTTCCAACTGACTAAACCTATGAATAATCAAATATGAACACCTGTCCTATATCCCAACACACCCAATCTTTAGAAGTGTGTGTGATGCAAGGGGTTTTAATCTATATATCCAGTCAATGGTTTTAATGTATATAACTGGAACTGATATGATAAGATGATGAAACTCAGGAATCATATGTCACCTGACTGGTAGAGCAAAGCAATAATAAGAAGGTTATGGCAGTGGTGTTGACGTATGGATTGCAGTCATACAGATTAGAAACTATACCTCACCTCTACTCGCATTGATAAGATTTCATACTAGCGAACATTGTGTTGTGAGGTACGCTACATCTGTGAAAGTAGGCTGGCACCAATCTGTTACACTCTCTTATTACATAGGCATAATGCATTAAGACACTTACTGATCACCATACTAGTTATAATGCATGAGCTACTAAAAACAACAGGCATGTCTGTGTTCCCCATCAGCTAGCAGCTCATGCTGCAGTGTAGGCGATGCTTGCATCAGTCAGATATTTCACCTGCTTCCCAACAGTGTCACTGTATTTTTGTCTGGATAAAAACTGCTCCATTTTTGATGAGTTACACCTCTATTTCAGAGCAGATATAGAACTGTGTCTGTAGACCCCCAGACTGTCTTCAACATCTCACTGCTTACACCAGTAGGGGTCAGCCACGACACAGAGCACAGATGAGACACTGCATGAGGCATAATGAGAAGCGTACATGGAGACTGATGCAAAAACATGACGCCATGTTCCCCCTATTATGTACATCTGTGCAATCTGGGCCAGGGCCCAGTTCCATACGGTCAGGCCTTTACATTCATAGCTATGGGCATGAACGTGTGTGTTCTCTGGGCCTGAGTAATGGAAAAGCTGTGACGGAGAACACCAGCCAAACTGCTAAAGGCCATGCGTCCAAAAGATCAGTAATCTTCCTCCCCCCTTCAACTCTCACTCTGCCGCTCTGCCTGCCTGATCGAGGTCATGTTTACGCAAAGCCTATTTATAATGCCACCCTGGAGGGGGCGGGGTGAAAGGGCATCTCCATGGAAATGGGCACTCTAAGCAGATGGGTAGAGATGGATTAACGCTTCATCAGGTCAACTACAAAGGCATACGTAGACACACACACTTAAAAACAAATCTACTGTCTATATTAAAGGTAATATAATTTAATTTGAATAATGTTGTGGAGTTAACTATGCATAATGTGGTAATGTAGTGCTAATGTACGCGGACACATTGCTATGAGTGTATGATCTGCGATGATGGAGACAGAATGTTGATGACAGTTTTTGAAAAGGTGAAGTCAAGCAGTCAGACATGCAGGACAATCATGCACAGGCAGGGCAGATGGAGGCATTATGTTAAAGAGAGCGTGTGTGTAGTGTGTGTGTGCGTGTTGTAAAAGTGAGAAAGAGACATGGGCAGACCATGAGTGTGCTTTTGTGTTTGACAAACAGACAGACAGACAGACATGATTGTGCCATAAAAGGGTATGTGGCATTCAGATTATAAGAAGTTATAAGTTTGCCGTTATGTGTGTGTGTGTGTGCATGCAGACAGAGACAGACAGACAAACAAGCAGGCAGTTTTATTCCACAGTGGCTTTATCAGCAGGGATGAAATGATTACAGACGACTGGAGATGAAGGAAAGAACAGACAAAGAGGACAGGCTTTGGGCTGTGTGTGTGTGTGTGTGTGTGTGTGTGTGTGTGTGTGTGTGTGTGTGTGTGTGTGTGTGTGTGTGTGTTGAGAGCTAAGGGAACAAAGACAGCAGTGAAATGAGGAGAAATGAGAACTAAAAGAACAAAGCAGACAGTTAGTACTGAGAGGTTATTTTTGTGCGTCTCAAAGCACTCACTGCATGGAAGTACAACAACCTATTTGTTATGTACCCTAAACAACAATAAATAACAAACAAAAACAAACTCCTACAGATGGGGGATGATGGAGTTTGTGTGCATGAGTTACTGATGTAGATGCTATATGAAGCCACCGAGTTATGTATACCTACAACATAAACCAAAAAGTGCATCAGCCATTTAGAACACCACTCGATATCTTAGCCGGAACTAAGCTGAGGTAATCGAGTGTAGATAGAAGTTTCAAGTATCCATGGACTCATGGGGATTTTCCCTCTCTGCCAATGACTGGCTGTCATTACTAGCACCCAACCCTGTGATTGGCTGTCAGGCCTGTCCCTCTACTGCACCTTCTCTCTGATTGGCTCTCTGCAGGTCCTGCTCCAGCTGCTCCCGGAGCTGCTCATTGGCCTGGATGCTGGCCTCCAGCTGCTGACGCAGGAGCTGGACAGCGGTGAGCTCCAGCTGCAGGGACTGCAGACGCGACGCGCTGAAACACCACACGCGCACACACAGACACGCACACACGCACACACACACACACACACACACACACACACACACACACACACATTAGCACGGCAGTATTCACAATCTTGCACAACCCTTATTCATGACGCACTCATAACAATGCTCTGGTAATACTTAGGAGATCTCTTCACTGCAACTTCATACAAGCATCTTTAGATTAATGACATCTTTTGGGTAATGCACAACACACTCAACATACACACATACAACACACTCACACACACACATACACAGCCTCACCTGTCCTGCTGTTTGACAGAGCGAACCAGGTTGGAGTAGAGCTGTTGCTCCGCCCTCAGAGAGCGGTTAAGCCCCTCCCACTCCACACGCAGAGCTGACAAGGGCGGCAGAGTCTGGAATCAGAGGTCAAGAGTGAGGGTCTGTTTGTGCCTATGTGCATATGTGTGTATCTGGACTGTGTCATGGGGTGGAGTGTGTCATGGGGTTAAGTGTGTGTGTGTGTGTGTGTGTGTGTGTGTGTGTGTGTGTGTGTGTGTGCTTCTACCTCCTTGCTGTCTCCTCCAATGCTGGTGTTCTCCCTCTCAGGAGGACCGGGACCCCTGCACTCATCTCTTTGCAGCTGCTGGAGAAGTGAGAGTGCAATGTTAAACAATAACACACACACACTGACTCAATTAGGGTCTACAGACGATGGAAACAGTTATTTTAAATGTACACACACATATACCACGTGTGACTTACAATAATGGTCTCCTCCTTAGTGGTGAGAGTGTGTGTGAGGGTCTCTATGCTTTCTGTCTGGTCCTTTAGTTGACCCTTAAGCGCTGCCACTAAACTCTGTGATAAGGCAGAGAAAAGACACACAGACACACACACACACACAGATTTTAGGATGAAGCTGTGGGGTGTATGTTAAATTTAAATATAAAGTATGGATTAGGTAAACAGGGTTGGATTAGGATTAAGGGAGGTTTGGTGTGTGTGTGTGGGTCTCACCTTGAGTTCCTCCTCTCTCTTAAGGGCTTTGTTGAGATTCTCCGTCTTCACTGCAAGCTGTTTCTTCAGGGCTGCCACAGACTTTTTCTCCTTTGGACTCTCGTCGGACCCCTTCTCATTTAATTCATCTAGGAAGAGAAAAGGAAAGGAAAAGAGGACAAGAATTCAAATTCAAATACTTAATGCAATAGCCTTGCTGCATTTTTGTTATCACATCACCCATGTGCACATGTCCTCTGGGTCTTAAATACTTTAAGCTTTGATTGCTGGGGAGATGAAGACAAATCTCCTGTCCCTCTAGCCATCCTTGCAGATGTTGCTGCTTAGTCACTGTTTTATAGTTACACTTTCTTACTTGGTGTGTGTGTGTGTGTGTGTGTGTGTGTGTGTGTGTGTGTGTGTGTGTGTGTGTGTGTGTGTGCAGGGGGTTTACCGTCTCTCTCCTCTAGCTGTTGCTGCAGCAGCTGGATGGTCTGACGAAGCTCCAGCACCTGAGGGGTGGCAGCATCAGTCTTCAGCTCAGCCAGGTAACGATCCCTCTCCTGCCCTTGTTCCAGCAGCTTCTACACAAGCAAGCACACATATACAAAAACACACACACACACACAGTTATATCTATTTATTCATTACTGCTTCACTATGTCTAAGAGTGTCACTTTAAACCTTTTAACTCTATAATGTTTTGACGGATGTCAGGGGCGACTCACGTTGATGAGGTCATCCTTCTCGGCCAGCTGGGCGCGGAGCTGGGCGCTGGTGAGTTGGGAGTTCTGCGTTGTGGTGGTGGAGTGTGTGTGTGCGTCGCTCAGCTGCCGCTGCAAGTGTGCGAGGCGATCCCGTAGCTCTTGGAGCTCAGCGTCACGCTCCCGCAGGCCACGGCTGTGACGCTCCGATGAGTCCTGCAGTAGCTGCTCCTTGCTGCTGATGGTGGAGAGGAGTGTATCGACGGTGCTCTGATGTTCATTCAGGAGTCTCTCTCTCTCCTTCAGAGCTGCGGCTAGCTCCGCTTCGGCGACCTTCAACCTCTGGGTCAGCCGCTCTGTCACATCACTCTGCTGCTGTTGGGGCTTACTCAGCAAGGAGGCTGACAGTTCCTACACACACACACACACACACACACACACCAGCCCAGGGGATTTAGTGTTCAGAGGAAAACAATAGGTACTATTCATACTGTCAGATCTTTGGCAGTTTGCTGGAGTTGATGGTGTGTCTGCATGCATTGCTAAATATGTGTGTGTGTGTGTGTGTATGAAAAACAATAACGCCTATGTCTTTGCTCTTTGTTGCTAGGCGCGCGTGTGTGTGTTTGATTGAGAGAGCTACCTCGAGGTCTTTGGTCTTGCTCTCCAGCGCGTGCTGGAGCTGCTGGATGAGGCTGTCCTTCTCGCGGAGTGCTCGGTTCAGGCTGTCCTCGGTGCTCTGCTTGCTCCGCTGCAGGTTCTTCAGGGAGTTGACCTGCTGCTGCAGATCCACGTCTCTCTCCTTCACCAGAGCATCCAGCCCCTGCACACACACACACACACACACACACACACACAGTGCAACATACATCACCTGCCTGTCCATGTTATATTATGCTACATGCTATATTATATGATGTCCACATGCACACAAGCAGTAACCACCTAAGAGAGGTCCTTGGGCTCTACGTTCCTCTCCTCCCCCACCTCTCATTGGCAGATACAAGCTGGAGCTCTTGCATATGGCTTCAGTGCAAATATTACAGTAGGTGGACTGCCAATAAATGTCACAACATGTAATGTCTGGTGTTGGAGAAGATTAGTCATACACCACACCACACTCTCACACTCACACACACACACACACTTACGCTGATAGTCTCCTGGTTGTGTGTGAGCAGGTTGTTGAGTCTCTCCAGATCTCTTTCCTTCTCTCGCAGAGAGAGCTGCAGCTGGTGCACCTCATTCTCCTTCTCCTCCACGGCAGAGAACTTCTCATCCAGCGCTGCCTACACACACACACACGCACACACACACACACAATGAATCCTGGCCACCCTACAGACTGTGGGAGTAGAGTGTGATGCTGGCCGAGCGCTGTCCTGTACCTCCAGGGCCTTCTCCTTCTCCTTCAGCCGCTCTCGCAACTTGCTCACCATGACCTCACTTCCAGCTGGACTCGTGCCCTGCTCCACGTCTCTCAACATGTTCATGTACTCCTGGTACACACACACACACACAGAGTTTTCACTGGCTGATACTTCATTTGGCGTAATGTTAGCTATCTGTTTTCTTCTCTGTGTCTGTGAGTGAGAACATGTGTGTGTGTGTGTGACAGTGATGAAGCACACCTGCAGCTGCTGCTCCTTGTGTGTGAGCGTGTGTGTGAGGCGCTGGATGGTGCTCTCGTGCGTGTGCTCCCTCCTCTTGCTCTCCTCCAGCTCCTCGCTGTGCTCTTTCTCCCGCTCGCTCTGCTTCGCTCCCAGCTCGCTGCTCAGCTTCTTCAGCTGGTTCTGCAGGTCCTGATGAACACATCGCCCAGTACATCATCAACAACACATACAACAGTCTGATGAAGACAACTCTCACTTGGAGAATCCTCTTCTTATTTCCAATAGTCTTTCTCTATAACTGAGAGAGAGAGAGAGAGAGAGAGAGAGATAGAGATAGAGATAGATACTTTATTCATCCCAAGGGAAATTTTAGATAGGAGCTTGTATGTCCAAACTCACAGTGTCTGAGAGGATTTTGTCATCTCTTTAATTATGTGATCCAAATGAAAAAATGTATATGTTCTCTTGATGGTCTCTTAATGCGTGTGCGTATGGGTCTGTGTGTGTATGGGTCTGTGTGTGTGTGTGTGTGTGTGTGTGTGTCTTCTCACGTTGATGGTCTTGTCCTGCCTCTGTTTGGTCTGCAGCAGAGCGTCCAGCTCGTCCTGGAGCGTCTGGCGCTCGTGGATGAGGCGCTGCACCTCGGTGTCGCGGCCACTCACGATGCGCTCCAGCCGCTTGCACTCAGACAGACACGCGTGCAGGTCACCCTGCAGCCGCGCCACCTCCATCTGACGCTCCAGCAGCAGCTTCTGCTGCTCCTCCGCACCCTACTCACACACACACAGGCAACATGAACACACACACACACAGGCAACATGAAACACACACACACACACAGGCCACATGTACACACAAACAGGCAACATGAACACACACACACACAGGCCACATGTACACACAAACAGGCAACATGAACACACACACACAGGCCACATGTACACACACACACAGGCAACATGAACACACACACACACACAGGCAACATGAACACACACACAGGCAACATGAACACACACACACACAGGCAACATGAACACACACACACAGGCAACATGAACACAGATAGGAAACACACATACAAGGTAACAGCGAAGCTACACCAGGCGCGTAACTGAAGCGTTCCGTTCGCGACTTGTAATCTATTTTTATCTATTTTTTTTGTAACGTATGCACCGGTATCACGTCTGGTGTAGCTACTTCCAGTGATTATAGTGGCAGCTAATTGTTGCAGCAGACGCAACCCGAACGGAACGCTTCAGTTACGTGCCTGGTATGGCTCAGCCCTAAGTGTCTCAGTAATGTACACAACGTACTACATAATGCACAATAATAAAAGACACACACACACACACACACACACACACACTTGCCTGGTACTTTTGAAGCTGGGCTTTGTGCAGGGCATCCCTTGCTTTAGCCAGAGCCTGGTCTCTGTCCTCAAGATCATGATACAAGTCCTCTATCTGCAACACAATGTTTGCGTGTAAGAAAACTCATACTGTGAAAGAGTCAGAGTACTTGCAGTGTGTGTGTGTGTGTGTGTGTGTGTGTGTGTGTGTGTGTGTGTGTGTGTGTGTGTGTACCTCTTTCTCCTTCTCCTTGAGCACGAGGCTCAGGCCTTGGATTGTTTTGTCTCGCTTCACACCATTTTTCTTCTCTTTATCTAGCTCCCCCTCTTTCTCCTCCAGCTTCCCGGTCAACTCCTGAACAGAGAGAGAGAGCGACACATGGAGAGATTGAGAGAGTGAGAGATGCATGGAGAGAGTGAGAGAGTGAGAGATGCATGGAGAGAGTGAGAGAGTGAGAGATGCATGGAGAGAGTGAGAGAGTGAGAGATGCATACAGACCAGACGGCCCATCGAATCTGTGAAATCTTAACTAATTTACGCTTTCTGATGACTGAGAGCTTGTGTAGGTGTTCTGTTAGGGTGTTTACGTGTGAGTGTGTGCGTTTCTGCGGGTTACCTGGTTGTCACTTTCTAAGGACTGATTTTTGGTCTTGATGGAGCTCAGCTCTTGGGTAAGCTGCTTGGCAGCTGCTTCTAACCGCGCCACTTCTGACAGCTTCTGTTCACACACCTAAGACACAAACGCAAAATGCTGACACACAAAAAGCAACCCTAACCTCAAACCAAAAACTACACTCACAGCAACAGAACGAACGCACACACACACACACACACACACACACACACAAATAAGCTGATGCTGAAACACCCAAAGAAACACATGAAGAACTAACATAAACTGGAGTCAACCATAAACGCTCACTCTAGCACATAATTATATGTACTTGAACATATATAGAAACAGAAATACTCTCTCTCTCTCTCTCCCCCCTCCCTCCTTTGGCATTCCAATCCTTTGCTACAGTTTTCAATGTGCTTCATATACCTCCACAACAATGGGCGTGTACTCATCATTAAACTCCTCCTCCATCTCTTTGAGGACCTGCGCTGTGACTGGGTGGGTGTTCCTACGGGCGGCCGCTTGGCCGAGGCGGCGTCGGGGGTCGCTGGGCTGCGACAGCACGGGGATCCTGCTGACCCGCGTGTGCCGGAGCGGCCTGGGCTGGGTGCTCCTGACCAGCTGCAGCCAATCAGAGAGCACGGACGGCCCCTCGGAGGGCCTGGGCGGTAGGGGGCAGACGGGGTCGGCGGCGGCCAGGCCCTTGAGGGACTGGAGGGAGATGGAGCGACGGTGGGAGAGAGACACTGCTTGAGCCTGGGCCTGGGCTTTCCTCTGGTGCACCAGGGCCGAGTACTCGCGACTCTGGCTGCGCTTCTGCGCGGGCGGGCGCGAGAACCAGGGGCGCTCCTCGCTCAGTGAGCCCAGGCTGCCGCGCCACCTCGCACGAGCGCGTGAGCCTGCCCTCGACAGCCCATCCACCTCCACCATCGCCGCCTCCGTCTCGCTGGACGCGGGCCGGCTGTGGCATTGATGTGGCTGACCCTCATCACCCCCTGGCTCCCACTCCCCCGCCGGCTGGACGCTTATGCTGGGCTGCCTCTCCTCCGGTGTGCTCGGCGCACGTGCGTGATCTTCATCCCCCTCCTCCTCTTCCTCCTCGGGCGGGTTGTTCTGCCAGTACTTGCAGCGGATGCGCGCGCACAGCTGGTCGCGCTCAGTCTGCAGCGCGTGCACGCGGGCCGCCTGCGCCTCCTGCAGCTGCCTGACCTCGGCGTCGCACTGGAGCACGCGCTCCAGCAGGAAGACGCACTTGCCGCACAGCAGCTCGCCGCGGCCGTCCCGCCGCAGCTCCGTCACGCCCAGCGCCCGCACCAGCAGGACCGCCAAGCGCCGCCGCCCGCAAGCCCCGAACAGCCAGCGGCACTGGTTGCCCCGCAGCTGCGCCCCGCACACCCGGCACGGCTCACGCATGGCCTCCACCTCTCACCAACACACACACACACACGGCGAAGCGTGTGTTAAGAGAAGTGTGTCAAAGCGTCGCAGACTTAGCCGACTCCTCAGACACACAGGCATGGACGTCTAGGGGTCAACATGGTCCGGGACTTGTATGCGCGCCGCTGACCGAGGCAGACGTGACAAGGCACTCGTAGGTGTGGTGAATTCCGAATGAGAGTCCATCTGCCCAAAACCCGCACACTATAGCTGGAAAAGCTGCGACGGCAATAATGCTTCCTCACCAAGGCGGTAGTGCGCCTTCCTAGCTGTTGCTCGTGTGTTGGCTGATTCTATCTGCTCTGTCTAGCTTAGAGAGACAGAATGAAGCACAAGCCCCTGCCACCAATCCACTAAATCCCCTACACACACACACATACACTGACGCAGAAAGATGCGCACGCACATACACACACACACACACACACAATGTTATGTCACGGACTCCCAAACCTGCTCAGGTAATCCGTCTTACTCTCTGCTCTCACTGTCTGACCGTCAAGTAGCTTCACTTGAACCACCTGCCATGACTTTTCCCCTTCTCTCACCATCTTGCTATGTCCATCAGAAGTTAAACTGTTCCTAAAGATGCAAAACCCATGCTCCCACTCCTGCAGTCCAAAGGCACTGATGAACCAGTGTCCATGACAACTACCTCTCTGGCTCAAACAACCACACACATGCGCACACACACACACACGGATTAGTTTTCTAATATTTTATTCCAAGCCAGATTTCCATTTATAACTCTGTGCCGCTGCAAGTCTGCAGCCAAAGTGTTAATCCAGCTTTAGCCTGCTGACCTGAAGTGCACACACACACGCGCACACACACACACACACACACACACACACACACACACACACACACACACACACACACACACACACACACACAGGACAGGATTCTTCCCTCATCCAGGCGTGTCAGATTGAGCATGCTTATATAGATATATATGAAAAATAACAAATAAAAATAAAATAAAAAAGTAGTGTGTTTTTTTTAAAGAAACTTTTGGCTGTGCCTCCTGACATTTTTTTTGGGTGGTGACATTGCAAATACAGTGTAAAAATATATTAAAACCCTGTAAATGTTGCAAAGCCATTAAAACTTAAAATGACCGAGCTACAAAGTCATTACAAATATCTACAGCATAAATTCAGATGAGGCAATACCAGATTATTAGCCACCAAAGAATCAGTGGAGTCATCACAGACACTGCTAACTAGGCCCCTACACAGTCCGTACATCTCCACAGGCACACTTCACCCACAACTGCAAAGTGAGGCCAAAGTGTCTTAGGCAGGTCTTCCCTACTTCCTTTTGAAGAGGAGAACTCAAAGGCTACACCAAGTGCTGCCTCGATGTGCTAATCATCAGTCAGGAATGCTGGGAATTCTACAATTTTCGTGGAAGGACGTTTTTTCAGGGGGGGGGTGGAGTGCCTCAGAGAGTGAGAGGGAGTAAGTGAGCGAACACGTCATGTCATGAGTACATCCTGTAAAGGCCACAGCTATTAAGTGGATAAACACACATAGGCTGGTGAGCAGAGCAGTCCTCCCTGTCCCTCTGTCCCCTCAGGTGCATGGCCTCTGGGTCTGAGTCTGGGTGGTGGAGAGCGCCCTCCACTGGCAGCAAGCCACCACCAACGTTATCCTCTTGGAGAGCATCCTCTCGGACCCAAAACCTCACAACAGCAGCGACTACAAGGTTTTAAAGTACCAGCTGGGACACACACACACACACACCGCAAACACGCTTGTATACAAACATAGACAAACTTTTTCTTACCTTGATCTCTCTTTCCGCCTTCATTTTCTCAACATTTAACTCATCTTTCAGTGCCTGCAAGAACATAGATAAAAAACACACCACTATAAGTCACTGAAAGGCTTCACTTCATTATGTATGTCTATCTCTGTTTACAATTAAAGGTACACTATGCAAAATGTTTACCTTAATATAACCTCTACGAAGCCAATTTGATGGCAAACAAACTTGTAATAGGGGAATCGTTCACCTAGCATAGCCATAGAGCATAGCCGTAGCGAGTCACTAACTAGAGAACTAGCCATGCAACTTCAAGAAATGCCAACCCGGAGACACATCGCGAGAATCGTGAAACATTACCTTGTCAGTAGATCTACTACAGTAGAGTAGTCAGTGGAGATGTGGAGTTTTTGTGTGTTGTTAGTACTTCACCTCCACAATAAAAGCATTTTCATTGTGTACAGGAGGAACAAGCCATGAGAAGTAGGCTATTCACAACGGCAGAGTAAAATATAACTATACTGCGACTCTAGGGGGAGCTCTAAAGTCACCAAAAATACCTCAAACATAGTGTTTCTTTAACATAGTAATGAATGAATGTCTCTTACTTGTAGCTCTCCATCTTTTTGGCCAATGAGAGTGTCGAGTTGAGCGATCTGTGCTGCGGCTGGCTGCTCCGCACTGCCCTGCTGGAGCTGACCAATCAGATCGTCCTGTTTCTTCGCTGATGCTTGCAGCTCCCCGATCAACCTGAGAGAGAGCTGCACTTTTAGGGCCTCCTGAGCTTGCCATGTAAATTCGCCATTAGCATTTCATTGCATTGTGTTAACAAGACTTGAGATGTTGAGACTGTGCTGTGACTTAGTAGCACTTTGTTTATATTGCAATAAATGATATTATATATATTATATTATATATATTGAAATCCTGCGCTGCTCAGTTAGCTCCTGTGTTCACTTATATCTTTAACACATCATTGGCTCAAGAGACAGTTCCTACTTGCCTCAAGCAGTCTGTTATTGTTCCTGTACCAAAAAACAAAAGTCCAACATGTCTGAATGACTACCGCCCAGTAGCCCTGACGTCTACAGTGATGAAGTGTTTTGAGAAGCTTGTGAAAAACATTATCTGCTCCAACGAAATCTAACACGAAATGTTAAAGTGTTGAACCAGAGCCCGTTTACGGAGAGCCGGAATCCCTCCCTGCCTCCTTCGACCCCCTCCAATTTGCTTACAGAGCCAACAGGTCTACAGAGGATGCCATCTCAAACCTCATGCACACCACCTTAACTCACCTGGAGGAGGGGAATGGGAATTATGTGAGGATGCTGTTCATTGACTTTAGTTCAGCATTCAACACGATAGTACCTCTCACCTTGGTCACAAAGATGAAGGCCTTAGGACACCAGACATAACTTCACTGCATTTCTTACTTCCAGTAACTATATGCATGTGACAATAAACTTCCTTGTATCCTTGTATCAAGCCAATTGTGGGGCTGCAGCTACTGTTGAATGAATGGTTGAAATAAGCTCCAGTGTAAGTGCATAGTGTTTTTGGCTTATGCGTTGAACAACTGGGTTAGGTCTGTTGTTACAAAGTTTCCTCTCACCGGTCCTTCTCTTGCAGGGCTTGCAGGTGATTGGTGGGGTCAGGCCTGACGGAAGGCTGTGATTGGCTGTGATTCTGCAGCTGCTTCTGCAGGTCCATATTGTTGCGTTTATGTTGCTCAGCAATGGCCGCCATTCTTTCCATCTCCCCTTGGGCCTCCTGAAGACTCTACAGAGACAGAGAGAGAGAGGAAGAAAAATAAAGAGAGAGACAGGGGAAAAAAGACAAATGTTAGTCACAGTGACACATATTCACAGAGACAATCGGAGTCACTGCAGACATTTCAGGATAGTTGAGGGCTCCTCTGGTCTGTCTGAGGATGTAACAGTCTGAAAGTGAGCTGAAGTGTGAGTGTGAGTGTGTGTGTGTGTATACCTCCTCCAGCTCCTGAATTCTCTGGTTGAGCATGTCTCGGAGAGAGTCCATTTCTCTTTGGGCGCGCTCTCTAATCTTCGCTGAATCTGTGACATCTCTGTTGGCTAAACTTTCAAGCGCTTTTCTGGAAAAACACAAGTACAAAAACATGTCACATTATGTCGATGTTCAAAAAAGTGCTATATTATAGATAGGGATGGCACGGTTTTTGAAAAATGCTCCGAACCGTGCGGATGGCATGTCACGGTTCGGAGTGTGTGTTCGTCGTACGGTCCTACGGTTCAGGCTAGTTATGGCATGCGCAATTGATTCCCATGTGACAATGTGTTTCCCTTTTCGTTGCAAGAGTAGGAGTATAGTTTTGAGTGCTCTTGTAGCGACTGGAGTCTTTAGAAATGGCAAGTCGCGAGACAAAGACTGCGGGAGTTGCAGGATCGCCAGCCTCTTATAGGTCTGGTATGTGGGAACATTTTGGATTTGAGGTTACCTATGATGATAGAGGAGTTAAGGCGACAGAAAAGACTGCGACTGTGTGCAAACATTGTGCAACACGTGTTCAGTATGCTCTTGGCAACACTTCGAACATGCTAGGTCATATGAAAAGCGTCACCCCAATTTGTCTGTAGACAGTTTAAGGAAGAAAGAGCCATGAGGCTACCCAACAACTTCTGTCCTCAGCATTTAAGCAGCCTCTCAGTGATAACTTCGGCCAGGGCAATGGCCATACTTGAAAAGCAATCGGGATGTTTATTGCAAAACATATGATGCCATATAGTGTGATTGAGGGTGAAGGATTTCGTCAGTTGATGAAAATACCGAGCCCTGCTACAACATTCCCTCCCGCCCGACACCGGCACCTCTGTAGTTCAAAACTATCTGACGAGACCACGAGAAAAACTTGTCAAAGAATTGTCGACCACACATTACGTAGCTCTCACCACCGATGGATTGCATTTATTGATAGCCACTAGCCAGCATGTTTTTAATATTTAAAATATTACAGTGGCACTTTTACTTTAGATAAGAACTTTATGTTTCCAAATACTGCACTTTAATTTAAGAATTTAATTTAAGCTGCAAGAGTTACACTTTCTTTCTTTGTGTGCCAAAAAGGGGCATCCGTTCCTGCAGATGGCAATAGTACACATTCTGCCTTTTATGCCAAATAAATGAAAAGATTGTTGAAATTATCAATGTCTTCCCTCTTGCTGTATCAAAATCTCAACTGTAGCTTAACGTTTCCTCAGACAATAATGTGCTTTATGTGAAGTCAAATTCTGTTTGTGCATTATTACATGATAACTATTCTTTAAATACTCTAGCCTAATTGTGGATGATTAAGCTATATGCTGAAATATGTTTCTGGAGTGTGAAAGATTAAAAGAAAAAATAACAACAAGAACCGTACCGAACAGAAAACCGTGACCCTAAACCGTGATACGAACCGAACCGTAGATTTTGTGAACCGTGCCACCCCTAATTATAGACCCTTTCAACAATAAAAACAAAAACAATGCTTGAACGTTCTATTTGGGCCCCAATCTACTTCCTCTGCATTAAGATAACATATGGAATGTTAAAAAGGAAGTCTTGTGGGGCCAACTATGATGCTGATAATGGAACTCTCTTGAAAGGGTCTATAGGGGCTGTTACATATTATTGTGGAGTTTTCATGTGTGAGAGCATGTGAATGACTCACGATGCAGAAACCAGGAGTTCTTGTTTCTCGCTGAGATCTCTCTTTAAGGATTCCACCTCCACCTTCAACTCAATGTTCTACACATACAATCGCACACACACACACACAGACAGAAACAAACATAAGCTTCAACCATCCCAAATTGGTAACTGGAACATCTTTAGGCTTCTCTTGTTTTAGATAGAGCAGGGAGGACATGAGGACAGACAGACAGACAATGTCATTCTGCCAACCATTCCTCCCTGGAACATAGATCACAGAGTGACATCACAGACAACTGAGATGAGATCAGAAGAACATGATTCAAACACTGCATATGGGAGATTCGGGCCTTGGGCTTTATTGTGTGTGTGTGTGTGTGTGTGTGTGTGTGTGTGTAGAGAGAGATAGATAGATAGAGGTAGACTGTGTGTGAGTGATGCATGCGAAAATGAAAAAGGAGATGGGGTGACTCAATTGACTGCTAGTGTTAAATCACCAGAACCACAGGACATCACTACAGCAACACCAAAACGGTTTCCAAAACAACATGATGATATTTCCTATGCAAGTCCCTCTGAGCGTGCACGTGTGTGTGTGTGTGTGTACCGTTTTGTAGATGTCCTCAGTGGAGTCATCGCATTTCTGCTGCATTCGCTCCTCCAGAAAGTAGATCCTGAGTTTCAGGTTGAAGTTCTCCTTCTTCAGCGCTGTGATTTGCTGGTGGAGGAAAAAACAGCAGAAATATGACCAATGAGAGCAAAGTTGTCCTGGCCCAAATAATAGTGCTCTTGGCTGATCTCTATGACTCACACTCACACATATGACATAGCCAAGCATTCCACTCCAAGCAGCACAAGCCAACAGTTCCTTTTGTGTATAGTATGTGTGTGTGTGTGTGTGTGTGTGTGTGTGTGTGTATATATATGTGTGTGTGCGTGTGTATGTAAATGCATGTGTCTGTGTCCAGTTGAGTGAGAGTGGGTGGGTGATGGGACGGGGTAATGAGCGGACTGTGTGTGTGTGTGTGTGTGTGTGTGTGTGTGTGTGTGTGAGCGGCACACTGTGCATCATTGTGCCCCATTTCACTCCCCACATCTGGACTGGGGGATGGGGGGAGGCCAAGGAGTATAGAATGGAGAGAGGCACCCAGACAGAGAGAGGGAGGGGGGAGGTAGAGAGAGAGAGAGAGAGAGAAAGAGAGAGAGAGAGAGACAGACAAAGGAGCTTAAAATAGAAAAAGAATGAGACCTTACCCCTAAATTATGATGTCAACATAAAAATGCCTCAGCTGCAGATATGCTGTAGCACCATATATGGTCAATTACAGTATCAACTTGCTCTCTGAAAGGACTGAAATATGTGGGGAGTCTGTAGATTTTGGATGCAGACAGCAGAACTAACCTGAGCGCTTTTGGTCGAGCCACTACTTAAAAACCAAATTCTACATGTCTCAATGAAAGCCGCTATGTGGGAGCAAATTACATTACACTGTTCCTCATTAATTTAGATCAGGGTTGAGAGTCTATGAGCAAACTCAGCACCCAGACTAAATTCAGTGGTTTCAAAAATAATGCATCAGCTGTTTATCGTTCCAGACCACTCACAAGCTACAGTAAAACATGCATCACCAATGAATAAAATATGAAATAAGGACACAGTGAGCTGATAACAGTAGATAAGTATAAGTGTATATACTCTTTTGATCCCATGAGGGAAATTTGGCATTTATCACAATCCGTGAATTAGTGAAACACACACAGCACACAGTGTACACACAGTGAGGTGAAGCACACACTAACCCGGAGCAGTGAGCTGCCTGCTACAGCGGCGCTCGGAGAGCAGTGAGGGGTTAGGTGCCTTGCACAAGGGCACTTCAGCCGTGGATGTGGGCATGGGAAAGCAGTGCTCAACCACTTCCCCCGCCCACATTTTTCCTACTGGGTCGGGTATCGAACCGGCAACCCTTCGGTTACAAGCCCAAAGCCCTAACCAGTAGGCCATGACTGCCAGTTAGGTCTGATCTAAAGATGGACTGATTTATAAGAGAGGGCACTTTACAATCGGAGACATTCATGCAAGTGAGCTCAATCAAATACAAGTTAGCTTACTGACTGTCTATGCACCTACAGCGATGAATCTGGAATAATTTAGCATTAGCAATAGCAACAGTAGCAGACTTGAGGGGAGCTGACCAAGGTGCTGAAGTACAGAACTTTAGCTGAGCGACTGCACAGCATGAAGACAGCGTAACTACATCAACTAAAGGGAGAGCTACAATCCCATATGATGTTAATGCAAACACTGATTCTAAGATATATTTCGCAAAATATTCACATCCCTGCCAGGCACAGCAGAATCATGGTTACGCTTGCTCTAAGCACTGCAGCAGGTAGTATCGCTTTTTCAGCACACACACACACACACACACACACAGTCAGACAATTTCAAGGTCTCTGCAGTGATCAGGGGCCCCAATTGAGCACAATTTTAAACACGATTAACATTATTATTATTGGGGGAGGGGCCAATATTATATTCTCTTATAGGGCCTAACATTTCTAGTTGCCGCCCTGTCTATACACATACATGGGAGATATCGAATGTCTAGCTTTGCACATCCATAGCAACAGGAGATGGCCCAGAAAAAGTCTCTTGACTCTGCTTTCTTGCTCCATCCCCCTCTCCCTCCCTCCCACTCTGTATCTTTCTCTTTTTCAGTCACACACACACACACACACACACACACACACACACACACACACAAGGAGCTTCTTAAGACTGGCGTACTCACATTCTCATAGTCCTTCATGGTGAGTGCTTTGGATGGGGAAATCTTCCCCGGAGGGAAAGTGGGAGCTGATGGAGAGAGAGACAAAGGAATAGATGAAGACCATGAAGACACATTAGAGAGCAAGATTCAGAAATCAGCCATTTGACTTTTTTTTTTTTTAAATCATTACTGATTAAAAACATGTTGATGAGGAGTCATTATTTAGAAAGCAGTCACAGACAAGCTGGAGCCAAACCTAAAATACACACAGGGACATGTGCAATCTGCATCCCTAAATAGACCTGGCCACACACACAAGAGCCACACGCAGACGGTCTCTCTCTCTTCCTCTCTCTCTCTCACACACAGAGAAAAGCACATTTTGTACTTTCTAAAGAATGCATTTATACAATCTCTCAAACCCTATTAACCCAAGTGACTCATCATTCAGTACTGAAAGCACCTCATTTATAGGGTGAATATTTGCATGGAGTTTTTCCAAGTGTCAAGTGTCTGTGGTGACATGACACTGAGTTGGTTCTTATTAACTGGTTATCACCAACAGCTGCATGTAAACAACAACCTTAACCAAAGAAAAACACAAGTGGGAATTCCCAGTCAAGTGGGTGTATATGTGGGTCACCTGTACCTGACATACCATCCATGCTGAACTCTGCTAACCCGTCAGGGAGCCTGGTGAATGTGCTAAGAAGGAAAAATAAAGAGTTAGACCAACAGAATATAGACCTACCATTTAAACATACAGGGGCCAGGCTTGAATGAAAATATAAATAGACCAAAAACCCACCCTATTTATTAAATACACTAAACAGACACTAAACACTAAATAAGGCAAATACAGATGCACACACAAGTACACATATTCAGATTGCACTGATAGCAGTAGCAATGTTGAATACCCGCCACTATCCAAACAAAACAGGAAATGCTTTCCCGTAGCAGTCAGTAAACCATAACACTGCCACAAGCCCAAATCAATCACATAAACATACAAAACTAAAGATTCACAAAATTGTAGTCTATACTCAGCATCTACTCAGAAATATTACTTAAACAACATGAGCATGAATAAATGCTACATGGGCAAACCATTATGAACAGTAGCCTGCAAGGAAGCATCCCAGATAACTCGTGCTTCATTGAACACAGCGTCATGACACTGTGCTGCAGACACATAGAGTGAGAGTGCACAAATGCTGTCACCGTGTACCTCTCTACTTCAAATGACATTTTCAATGACACACTCACACACACAAAATGACAAGCTTCTATTCCATTAGCTAATGGCCTACTAGTAGTAGGCCTGTCACAATAATTACATTATCGACTTGGACTTATCATACAATATAGGGAAATATTGGCATTAACTTTGGCGAATCTTGATATTGCACAACCATTGTATTCATATTTGTGCTATTGGTCTTTGTTTGTTGTAGGTTCATATTTGTGCTATTGTTGGTCTTTGTTTGTTGTAGATTTGTGTTAAAAGTCACATGTCCTAAAATATAGCAACGACCAACCTAACTCTTACAGCAACACTACAGTCGTGCACATCGGTGTCTCTGAAGTATAGACCTACGCCTTTTGCTTTAGCAGTTAAGTCTCTCAGCAGCACAAGCTGTAAAGTATCACCTACTGTAGGCTGATCACAGCTTTTGAAATAGTATCTCTGTGTTGTGCAAATCTACGGCAAAGACTGTTATTTTGTGAAAGTCTAAATAGTTTTTTTCTACCCCTTCATATTGTGATTGTGATTGCTACATAGTTTAAAATAGCATGAAAGAACGGTAAAAGAGTTTCTCGTTTTATCTGTTGGTCTCCTGTAGTTTACATCCCAGGGAGCAAACACTCAGACATGAATATGTGCATTTATGAAGGTTTTCCCTTTGCATGAAAGTGTCAGCTAAAAGAATAATTAGTGTAAATACTGTATATTGTCTTCTCTTAACCAGAACCAATGGTTGAGAACTTGCATGCACATGCACAGCCGATGCATTTTCACAAATAGCCTATGCTTGTTTCCAGCCAACAAAGCACGGCAATACAACTACTGTAGCTTAGGTTGATCTGAAACATCACCATCACATCCAGTCCGAGCTGGGAACAAACTGCTCTTGTAGGTGGAGAGAGGCAATATTGTGCATTTGCTCAACATCAGCCTATGACAACAATGTCGTTTCACAATATTTTCTGAGACACATCGTCCAACAAAATGATCGTGACGGGTCTACCTACTAGGACATTCAGCTAGTTCTCACCCCAGACATTTCCTCAACAAACTTCTTTTGCTTTTGCACAAAAAAGTCAAACTTAATCTTGACCATCATCTGCGTTTAACTCTTCCTCCTCACCTATACTGCCCACCTTCCGGCACGTATGTCAACATGTCTTCAACTATAGGCTATCTTGTCATTAGGGAGAAATTCTAATAGTATATTATTATGGATGATACAATATGGCACATCCCTGCTGCTGAGCACAGTCCTTTTTACTCACTAGGTTATTTAGCCTTAATGACTTGAGTCCATTAAGTTAGATGTGTGCATTGTAGCTTTTTTCTGCATGTCTAAGCATTTATTTTAAACAGATGGGTGGTGATCCAAATACGATCCTGTTTCTCTTGAGCTGCGTCAAGAGTGTGTGTGTATTTCTGCTGTGTGCCGGTAGGTGTGGATGAGCGTGACAGTAAGAGTGGCCCTGTGCACTGCCACTTGGCTCTTATAACAGTTGTACTCTCAATGACTTCCTTCCTCGCTTACAGCTTTACTCCATCCAGGGTTAGGGCGAGGGGTGAATATGGGTGTGCGTATATTACGCACCCATACACACCCTCACAATCAAAGAAATGCATTCCCAAAACAAAGGCAAAATCATCTTTGTTTCCCTCTTTCAAACAGAACCATCCCAAAACACATTATGGTCATTGTAAATACAGGAGAATGGCTGAAGACAGACAATAACTGCAAGTGTTAAGAACAATCATACTGTTTGCTCATACACATAAATAAATGTTGCGTGTATGTATTCAGTATGGTTAATCATCAGTAACAATCCTCTGTGTATGGGGAAGTCAGTCTCATCCTGCCTTCATCATTACTCAATGGCTGTAAACAAGAACTTCCACTAACGAAGACTTCCTGTTAGCTAGTACCCTGAGCACCATAAACGACACAGCACTCCACTATTAGCCTATTATATAACAGCTGGCTTATGAATGGTTGTGTGACAATATTTGTGAGCTCAACGACAAGGGGGCAAGTGTGGTATTCTTTCAATGGCGGTAGCACAAAGTATATATTTCAGAACAAAGTCGCTGGCTCGGCTCACACCATTGCTATCGTCTTACATCTAATGTTACCAAACTGTACTTGCCACCTGGGTCACTTGTTCTGAGGAGGACCGCAACAATCCATTTGGTAACTGAGTGGAATACAAGATACACGCAAACACACTAGCCAATTCGTGTAGGAAAAATAATCTGTAATGAAAAACCTACCTGCACCATACAGAACAGCTGATTAGACTACAAGCAAGGGAGTTTAACTACAGATCTATGGTTAACTAACGCTAGCTAACGTGGTTGGAGAGCAGAAGAAAGGTGACCTACCTAGTTAAACTTTAAGCGTTCTTCATGGTGATGGTTCGAATATGAAGAAACAGCAGCTAGTTATCTTCCGTTATCAGGCAGACATGACACTACACAAACGCTACATGTAGTTTCCGCTTTTCACAGATTGCGTCTGAAAGGCTGAGCGGTGAACTTGAAACATAATTTGTTTTGACAGCCATGCTCACCATTTGAGAACCGCAACTGGCTGTTTCAACCAATCTCATGTTGAGGTCTTACACACATGTATTCCATGCCAAGATATTTATGTTACCATAGACTAGCCTACTATTCCAACCAGAAAATCTTCCAAGCATAACCACACAAATTAACATGATAACAACATGGTTTAATTTATCAGTTCATTAGCTTTATCTCTCCATAATGTTACAATGTTATGTGTTAGCGTTAGAAAGATGCAATTACCATTAAAAAAAAAGTCAGCGTCATGACATCAAAGATGATCCAGCCAACTATTTATACCCAGCTATTTATATAGCCAATGTTTTGCCTCTAATTTAGCAGTCTGCACGTAAGGCAGAGAGGAAAGAATGAATGACATGAAGCACTTATCTTCAATGACAGCATGTTAACGTTACATTATCAGAACAGTAACTTTAGCACCTTACTTTCATGTCCTGTGCAAGCGCGCCAGCTGTGTGCCTACATTTGGACATTAACTAATGATACAGATGGGAAGGAATGCGATTGCTGCCTGGCACCATGTAAAAGCAGTGGCAGCAAGTAGATGGCAGCTAGCACTAGCGTTATTGGACATCGTTTACGTTAGCGACACAAATAGCTTCTACAGTAACCTTGTTCAAATGTAACTTTATTCTGCAAGCGGGCCAGGCTATGTTTCTGGCAGAATAACGTTACCACAACGTTACATTATAATGTGACAAGTCATACAAATGAGAATATAAATTATCTGATGATTTGTTGTACAGCCAATGTTATCGCATCAAAAGTTAACTTACGATAACGTCAAAAAGTTAACGTTACCAAGCTGAGGTTTACACGTTAGCTGAACTAAGTTAACGTTAGACGTTAACATCATCATACACTGTTATTGGAGCAAGCAGGCATGGAACATTAACGTTAACGGTACAGAAAATTATTTTACATCAGACCTCTTGGGTATGACTTAATTTGCTATATCGTTAACTTCAAAATGTGTGTATATATATATATATATAAAGCGGAGAACGCTTGTTAGCTCTAGCTAGCTTATGCAGTGTGACAGGTCAGTTATTTGATCTATAACAGTACAGCCAGTTAATAAGCTAACTAGCAAGCGAACTTCATGAACAACAGTGAAATAAGGTAGCAGCTGCTAACGTTAGTCGGGAATCATTAGGACATTTCTAACGATTGCTGTCATGGTAAAACGTAGATCCAAGTCGTTTCCAATGTAACGTTACGTGGCTGACTGAATTAACCAGCTAGCTTGCTAGCATGCTAAACACGAACAGTTTAGCAGAAAAGCTAACGTCACTCGATAACTGACACCTTTTTCAAAAAGCTCACAGCTTACCTCCCATTGATATCAAAAGGAAGAGTCTGGTCTTCCCCTACTACAGAATCCATGTTTGAAATAAGGCACTGCAGTTAATGTATCCGTCAGTGAAGGCTCTCGAGTTATTCCTGTACCATTTTCGTTCAGTTTATTTTGAATCTCCAGTGGACAGAAAAGAATTCAAAGTAGTTCTCAGTACCGCCATTTTAGCACGATGACGTCACTACACAGGCAACGTTGAATGTGTTGGGCTGGACCACAAACTGTCCAAACTGCTTTCGTTTAGTGTGCTGATTGGGCAGTATACAACTTGTAAACATACAAAACCTACACAGGCTTACATTAAATTAAATTTAACTGTCAAATTAAAATGAGAGATGGCAAATAATTGCATATTAAATCGAACCTTTTAAGAATGATGTTTGCACTTCGCCTACCTACCTGCTTTTGCAGTAGTTGCACAGCTGAGAAGATGCAGAGGTAGCCTAATCCATGAGGATGCAATGGACAAGGGATAAAACAACAGCCTTTCTGTATTGAACAATACACAGAGGCCTTGTAATGCTTAGGGCAATGAGGCTAATTTATTCGGTATATGAGATTGTGTCATTGAAATGATTGTTCAAACCGGCTAGACTACACAAAAGCTCAACCTTGCATGTTTTCCACAGTTGCAGTTTGATCAACCGGTCTACATGTAAGCCTGTATGACAATAGGTACAGTAAGGTGTTCATATTTTTGTTACTCAGCCAATGTCTGGTGGTCCTACCACATTGTTAGGCTTTTAAATCAATACAATGTATGTCAAAATATTTAACACTTTAGCTCAATTACCAATGATATAGACATCATTTATTGTTCATGTTTGCCATTTACCCCTGTGAGATCACATTTATGATTACATGATAATTTGTGGGTTTTTTTGTAAGAAAACGAGGAAATTCAAGATGTTTGATGCTTATTTCTTAGAACTTAATCAGAACAGGTGAAAGTGCTTGAAATGTCACAATTTTGTAACTTTGTGTGGGAATAGCAGGTGAAAGACAACATTCCCGCATACAGAGACACACTCAGACACGCACACATACATGTACAGACACACAGACACAGCAGGCCCATAGGAGGAGGACACAGTTAAGGTATAGCACCTACAATTATTAGGCCTACACTCGGGTCCAGTAGACCCGGACACCACACACTGTAGGCTATATGTAATAGTGTGTGTGTGTGTGTGTGTGTGTGATGGGTACCATGTGCAGTCATTGAAAATAAGTTATTTTTTTATGTTCTTCACAGAAAATGAGCCAAGGCAAGGAGTCAGAGTTAGAAGAAATAATAAATAGCATAATTTTTCTTTTAGCGAACATGTTCTTCATGTTCTCTACAAGGTCACAAAATTGTGTGCACTACCTCACTTCACCAAGACAAGTCATTGTGCGGTGGCCATACTATGCATAGCTGTGCTGTACATCTAGATTTGTACAATGTGTGTGTGTGTGTGAATGACTGTGTTCTTCTGTGTTTGTGTGTGTGTGTGTGTGCCTATGTGTGTGTGTTTACAATTGATCTGTGTGTACCTGTGTGTGTGTGTATGTCAAATTTCATAAACCTTCAGGTTCCATGAACCTACATCACTAGATATTAGTGCATGCATGTAGCCTGGGAAAACCCATACGAACCTTTGGCACATTTGGGTCCGTCTGGCCAAGAGGCCATTGAAGTCCATTTGTAATGTTCCTAAAACATGGGCACGCAAATACAATCGCTAATCGGCATGTACTGCTATTATAACATGAGCTGAGATTGGTTAAAGATTAAGGTTGGAGTTCTGAAATGGAGAATCAAATTCTCTCTTATCTAGGCCACTACTGTGCTGGCCAACAACAATCTTTTTGTTCCTTCCATTCTTTAGTAGGCCTACTGTTGTTGTGATTCTTTTCAGTAAAGTTAGTATTGCAGCTTCATCCAGATGATATCAAGGAAACTGAGAGATGTCTATCACCAGTAAATTGCCACAGTGAGGTCAGAAATCTAGGTGTTTTCCTAGATTCCTCTTTAAATTTCAATAAGCAAGTCAGTAGTGTGGTTAAGGGAAGCTTTTTTCAACTAAGACAAATAGAAAAATTAAAGCCCTGGCTCTCATATACTGACTTAGAAACTGTAATCCATGCTTTTGTTACATCTAGGCTGGACTATTTTAACTCCTTGTATTTAGGTACCAATCTACCCTTGCTAGACTTCAATTAGTCCAAAATGCAGCAGCTAGGCTTCTTACTGGAACAAAGAAACATATGCACCTGTGCTGGCCCAACTCCATTGGTTACCTGTCTATCAGGGTTAGGCCCATGAATATGCCCAATTTAATTAGATTACCATCTTGGTGTGCTTCACAAATATTGTAACTGATAGGAAATGCCTAGTATTTATGGGGATAATATATCAATTAATCTTGTTGTCTTAAATAAATTGATTTAGATGTATGGACAAGTTTGCCCTGTCCTCATGAGTTCTACATTGTGCAAACTACATAGCATGTAAAGATTTGCATGTCTGCTTATTTATACAGTCTGTGGTAGTGACCAAATCCATACCAGTAATCAAAGAACTCTAGAATGTTGATACTAATGATTATGGACTCTGAACACAACAGCAAGGTTGTGTAATGATGCACCCTGGTGGACAAAATCATACACCGCAGCGTGTAAAAAGAGTTTATTGGGTATGTAAGCGTTTATTGCATTCTGGCTGTCACATATTGAGGGGAACATGTGAACGCTGAACTCTAGGAGAATGAAGCTGGATTAGCAAGGTGTTTACATGCCAGCAGCAGCCAAACAAAAGCACTCAGAGAGATCTCCGAGGTTTGGACATCTCTCACAGATCCAAACAGTCCTGACTCAGCAATTTCATACATCAAAGATCTCTTAGACTTGGAAATGTTTGATTCAGATTAGACTTGTCTTATGCCATCAAAATGATACCTTTCTTCAGATCTTACACCACAGCTATTTGTCAGACATAGGAATCTGTCACCGTTCCCTGGATCTCTCACAACTCTGAGATCTCTCTTGAACTGCTCCGAGCTCAGACTGATGTTTACAAACAGGCCAGTGGGAGCGAATGTGAATGAGACAGAGCTGAAGACTTGAATGTAAAATGTGAGGTAATCTGAGCTCATTTTGAAATGCCTGAAATAGATCAACTTTCACATATGATCCTGATCTCCAATGGAAAAAAAAAATCATACAACACAGTTCCAATACAGTACAGATTTTGATTACCATAGAGAAAAATAAACAAAACATTAAAAAATAGAATTGACAAAACAAACATAGAAATAAAAAACAAGCAAAAAACACAATATATTTATTCTCTGGAGCCCCAAATTTACACATAAAGTAGAAATCTATCTCCAAGACCAGTTGGGCAGACTGACTCATAAAGTCACCAGGAGAGAATTTCTGCTGAGCCTCAGTCAGCTCTTGACCACGTTTAAACGACATTAAATAACATTAAATTAGCACAAAGGGATCCACTGTATACAACAAGGCTTGCAGAATTATACACATTTGTGTCTGAAAAAAAAAAACATTTTCCAACAAAGAGGTGCTTTTATAAAACTTCACTAAAGTCTTCACTGTATCTTTTTAATAATTATTAATAATATTATTGTTTTAGATAATACTTCCAGCTGAAGGGGGAGTTTGTACAGAATAAAGAACAATGGAACAGACTGATAAAAAAAAACAGTAAGAAACCTCTGGATGCATTAAATATGTGTAACCAACATAAAAAATCTACTATTTTTTAGTTTATATAAAAATATTCCCTTACGCGAGGCACAGACTGTTGTAGGTTTTTATGGCAGCCAAAAGACTACAGATCCTTTTAAGATCGCATCGAAATATTGACTATCTGGACAAATACGGGGGAAATCCTTTAGCTACCATGGTAATAGCCATCATCCTCTTGCCAGGGAGAGGAGACAGGCAGGGCCTGTGGCTGGTGTGGGGCCTGATACTGGGACTAGCCTGATGCATGCACAGGCCCAGGGCTGCATCTCCACCACAGAGGGGTAGGGAGGGCTATCTGAACACCATAGTAGCACGTCTTTAGCACCACTGAGAGACTCTTCCCTCTAAGACAGACATGCACATCTGGGCTCCCCTACCCCTCCCACGGCTCAGCTATGCCGAAGAGGTTTTGATTACAAGGGACTGGGAAAGGGAATATCTGGCCATACTGCACATAAATGGGTGCAAATGTGTGTATGTGTTACGTGTGTGTGTGTGTGTGTGTGTGTGTGTGTGTGTGTGTGTGTGTGTGTGTGTGTGTGTGTGTGTGTGTGTGTGTGTGTGTGTGTGTAGTTGAGTGCAGTTACCATAGCCCTACTTAGAACAATGACCATTAACAACAAAATATATTATTTTAGTTAAAATATCTGTATATTTAATTACTTTGTCATTTTACTTTGTACTTTTTTATGCATAGATAGAATGTGGACTGGTGGTTTGATAGGTTAAAAATCAACACACAATACTTAAATTTGGTATGAAAGACCGTTGTTGACTGACTTCCATCATGTCCATGAGTGTCGCTGCTGGCTGAAACCTTTCAGCCTTACCCCTTTACACTGAAGTTGTGGTGAGTGACTTGAGGTTTGAACCACATATGCAGTCTACATGCATGTGTGTACACTGAGGGGCAGATTTTTGGTCAGACTAGCAGCCTGAAAATTAACCTGTAATGGAACCATTGCAGGTTTGCACTGATTTGGTTTTCAAATATGTAGTTCTATTCTTTGCAAAATGACCATCTTGCATCTTGCAGAACTTTCAAAAATCATGTTTTGCGATGTTTGTTGACAATTTCACTCTGATCTACACAAAAACAGTTCTTGACTCTTAGCTCATGGTTCGGAGAATATAATTGTTTTCATTGTCTTGTCTCATTTCTGTCACACTATCCCATTCTCAATTCGCTCCCAGCAGGAATAGCTTTTGCCGCTGTTGAAGATGGCAAACACACACTCTGGCGTGGTACAAACATAAACACCACACATATCTGACAGGGACACAGGCAAGCATATATCTGCTGTGCGTGCACACAAACAAACACACACACTCATATACACACACATAGTAACACACTCTCTTCTTCAATTATGGGCAGGTACTAAGGTGAGGGAGGAGTAACTGGCATAAGAACGGAGCACACCCTTGTAATGACAGCACCTGGTACACTCATGTAAGGCCTTCCACTTTAAATACAAGCACATATAAACGTCTCCTCTGGTTTTTCTATTGCACTTCAGGGTTTAAACCTCTTAACACACACCATTACTGAATGACAGGGAGCAGGACATGCCTGTGTGCAGTTTCTGTGATTCTTCTTCTTTTCACCGGCGGGTTATAATAAGTTATTACAATAAAATCAGATAGAGACAGTGAGAGAAAGGCAGAGAAAGAGAGAGAGAAAAGAGATGAAGGGAGACAGAATGAGATAGAGAGAAGAGAGAGAGAAAGAGAGAGGGAGGGAGAGCTCGGCAGTGGAAGAACTTGGTTTGCATGCGTCAGCACACGGCCAGCTGGGCGGAGTGTAATTTTGTTTTGACCCCACCCCAAAAGCACTGGGTGGTCTGGCTTATGCAAATTGAGCTCACCAAACCTTTCTCCAGAGCGTCTGTGCCCAGAGAGGTGATTGGCTGGCTGCTATGGAAGTGCTCTCTGATTGGGCATCTAGCGCTGGTCGGCGCCATTTCCTCTCATGAGTCTTTAGTAAAGCCCCTCCCCAATTCCCCTGAGTTGGTTATGTGACCGTCCCCTCCCATCATGCCCCCAGAACAACATTTCCTGGTTCTGCAGTCCAATGAGAGGCTGAGTACTTAGAGGGCGAGGAGGAGACTGGTCCAATTGGATGATGTGTTTCTGGTGGTGTGTACAGTGGAGGTCATCTTTGCCTCTTGCTCCTTTGGTGGGGTGCGGGGAGGGTGTCCACCACTGCAGCACACGCACACACACACACAGACACACAAACAAACCCAAAAAAACACACACGTGCCTAGAGGAAGCACACAGGTCCAACCTCCAGGTGGTATCGGGAGGCAGGCGTGGCCTCCGGCAGATTGGCGATGTGAGTGATGGGTAGCAGGGCGGGATCTGTCACTCGGAACAGGAAACGCACTTGATGCCACTGCCCATCCCTCTGCTGTAGTACAGAAAACAAGAAACCTAATGAGAACTTGGGACTGTTAAAACACATAGGGCCCTATCATGACAGTCAAAAGTGCATCGTCACTCGTCAAAAGCTTATTCAAATTTAGTAGGATGTGTCCAGTCCACATTGGGAGGGTTTTCTTTATCAAACGTCGAGCGCATGGCGCAACAAGGTGTTCCTAGGTTTGGGTGTGTCAGGGTGTTCAGTCATGGGTGTGTTTGGGGCGTAACATCATTTAAACCAATGACAATGACATCTGTCATTCCCTTTAACGGCGCAAAGCGCGATGTCAAATAAATGCATCGGTATTTTGACATTCAGCGGCGCATTTGAAGGAGGCTGCTTGCGAGACCGAATGGAATAGTCATTCCACTAAACCATACTTTACTAAAACCTAGCATAGCCTTCACGCATTTGCACTCCTCTATTTTTTTAACTCATTGGCAAAGTGAAACTAACTTCACCATGGTGTCAGTCAACGACAAGACAATTATATGCAGTTACTTTCACTATTGACTGACAATGGGTTACCATCGAAAACATACGCTGGAAAAAGCAACACTTACCCTAATATTGCTCAAATGACTGAATAAAACAACATTTATCCTGTAGTGGAGTTGCTTATATCTCGTGACAGTGTGTCTTCAGCTGTGCTCCATACGTGTCTCTCGACTCTCCCCAAATCACTTTTAACCGTCATTACCAATTTTCAAATAATGGTGAAAAACTACTCATCATGAGATGTACAGTATTTCGTAATATCTTTATTCTAATTATGTTTCCTATTGTAATCGTGCAATTTGTAATGTTTTGCTTGGACGTGCGCTGGTGTGCGTTCATGGATGATAGGTGCACTTAAAATAAAACAACTCGCCATAGACTTCTGACCAGGTGTACAATAGCGATTTTTAGACAATGCGCTAAGCCACTCCCTAAGATGTTAATTGCCACACCCCTGGGCGCATTGTTTAAAAATTAAACATGCAAAATAAGGAATTAAACTTCGCGCCGGGTGGAAAACGAGTTTTACGCCATGTGCCAGTGTGCAAAATACAGCCCATAAAGACCCTTTCCAAGCCCCTATGCACTTTTAAATTTTCTTGAAACTCTTCTTTTGAACTTTTCTTGCAAGTTACTGTAATTTATAACCAAAATGTTATTAGTGAGGATATAAATTTAGCTGAGTAGGATGTTAGGATGTTATGACCTACTGAATAGGATGCTAGGATTCTATGACCTTTTTAATGATATTGGTTCACTGTTATTTTGGCTTAACTCACCCAGCAGGTGTCCTCCAGCACAGCGGGCTCGAGCATCGTCCCTCCCCACCCTCTGAAGCGCACGGCCCTCTGGGAAGGTGGGAGTCCATGGGCAGGGCTCCACACACTGATGTTGAAGCAGTGGACCGTCAGACTCTGCTCCGCTCCCAGACTCAGCAGTTGGAGGAAGTTCAGCTGGACACGCCCCACATTTATCTCCAACTGCCAATCAGATGCCAAAGAGATCAACACTGGATCAACCACAGGTCAGCAGCCATGTTAAAAGAACATATGCTATTAGCTTTTAAATGAATTGTGGAATGTAATTATAGGCTATATATATGTACATATTATTTTAGTTTTATTTTCCTGCTTTTTTGTGTCTTGATTCATTTTGTCTTATATTATCTATTTATTTATCTGTTTTTATTTCTTTTTGAGCACTTTGGTCAATCACAGGTTGTTTTAAATTGTGCTATATAAATAAACTTGACTTGACTATGTTGAACAAACTGGGTCAACTGTTTACATGTCATAATAATCTCATCCTATCATGTGTTACATACAGGAACCATTTAATCTGACTAGCCGTGTAAAATGTGCACATTCATTCTGTTTGTCGCAGGGTTTATAATCAGCTCAAAAATACAAATCTATCGTCTGTTTAGCGCAGTTATGCATCAACAGTGTGAAGCGTGTTTACTCATACTGGAAGATATAATGAACTATAATGAAGAACAGCGAGCACAAGAAACCGGTGTTGTCAGTTGTTGTCAGTAGGCAGTTATTGGGTTAAAGGGCACTGCAGTTATTGTGTTCTGTGAACATTCTTGGCTGTAATTTTTCAACAGATTGCACTGACAGCTGTGGAGGTTATTTAGCATGAGTGATTGAACTAAGTTGAGCTAAGTAGTGATCTTATGCAACATTGCCAGCGTGTTCCACAAAGAATCAGCACGACTGTAATAAGCTGTAATAAGCATACCTTGGCTGCTGTGATTGGTTTGAGGCAAGTGTGTCCGTTCTTGCATGTAACCTGTATGGAGTCGGAGGAGCAGCCCAAGTTTGGATCGATCCAGTAAGTGCCTGTAGGAGAACAAACAACACACCTGGTTTCATCTCTGATCACCTATTCAACTGGCTCTCTTTATAGCTCATTATTACTCAGTCCTTCCCTCTCTCTCTCAAACACACACACACACACACACACACACACACACACACACAAACACGTTCAGTTCATTATTATTTCATAAAGATGTGTGTGCACTCTTTCTGCCTCACTACTGTATCTCTCTCTCTCACACAGACACACACACAGACTCATGCACACAGATGACCCACTGACCGTGAGTGTGTGAGTGTTGGCAGTGGTGTAGATCTCTGCAGAGGCGCGCCGGGTTGCGCTGGCTGCCCTCTGGGTTCTGCAGGCTGTGCACGGCGGACAGAAGGTCGTGCAGGGTTTCCAGCAGACCCACCGCCTCATCCAACATCACTCCTGTCTGAGAGACACACAGAGAATAAGGGCACAGAGCGTTAAGGCAGGAGGAGGGGATGGAGAGATCAGAAGAGTCAAAGAAAGGATGAATCTTTTTCAGACAGCTGCTGTCTGTATAGTCCTTTGTGTGTGTGTGTACATATGTTGTGCATATGGCTGTGCACACTACTGACCTCTCTCTTATGAGGAGTGTGTGAATCGATGAACACCTGCAGAGCTGCAATGTCATTCTGCTTCTGAGAAAATAAGACATTCTTACTATCTTTTTATTATTATTAACATATACACAAACACATCACATTACTCAATAACTCACATAATGGACACATAAAGGGCCTACACATATTAATACACATATTGGTGAGAAGGACAAGATAGTGGGAGGAATAGGCACTCACAAAAGATGGGGGCACACTAGGAGGACCCTGCAGCATAATGAGAAACAACCGTCAGACTGTTCACAAAGCACTTGTTTGATGTACAGAATGTTATGAGTATTTGTGGAACAGAACTCACTGGAGGTCCAGGTGGTCCACGAGGCCCGGCTGCACCCTATAACAAAACAAAACGCAACATACAAATGCATGTTATGGTACATGTGTGTATGCATGTCTCTGTGTGTGTGTGTGTGTGTGTGCTCATGGCTGCATGTGTGAGGGAATATTCACCCGTGGTCCTCGCACACCCTGCATATGAGAGAGAAAAGGAACAATATGGTCACATATTCATAATAGTATTAGGAAACATTGTGTCACTGTCCACTATGTTTGTGTGTGCACAACAACGTGGGGGCGTGAGGACTTACATTTTCCCCTGTGTTTCCCTTATCTCCTTTTATACCCTAGGGGCAAAGGTCAAAGGTCAACTCAGACAAAAAAAAATTAAGTGCACAAGAACAAGATAAAATCAACACACACACACATACACAGCTGCAAACACAGACAAAATACTTACAGGATGACCAATTGGGCCTATAGCTCCCATAGGACCCATCGCCCCAATTCTCCCCTATAGGCAGCAAGAGACAGAGAGACATAGTTATGATGGTTATGGGTAATAGGTGATTACTATTAATAATGCTAATTCATCTCCCATTTAAAAACCCAGTACATGTGCTATTCATGAATTAGCCAATGAACAATTTGTTCAAGTGAACATTCACAATTTACAAGGAATCCCAAAAGACACTGAATGAGTATAGTGGAGACCTACAAAGATGAGCGTGACCTGTAATAATAAATCTAATTCTACATTAGTGAATGTAAGGGTAAGAATGTAGATGGAGTGTGGTAAGTGAGGTTCCCCCGTCACTGTGAAGCGATTTGAGTGTCAAGGAAAGCGCTATAGAAATGTAATGTGTTGTTGTTGTTGAGCGTTAGAGGGGGAGACCCTCAAACTCACCACGCTGCCCTGTGGCCCTTTAGGTCCTCGGACGCCCTTTGGACCCATGTCCCCAGGAGGTCCCTAACACACACACACACACACACACACACACACAGATACACGGAGAGGGAACGAGAGAGAGAGAGAAATCATGCAGTCACACTTACAGCATACAGCAATCCGCATAGTTCTGTTTGTATACAGGTCAATGTATTTCATTTAATCCTTGCACTGATACATACTACATTTTCTGAACTTCGCTAACAATTATTACAATATCCACAATCCTTAAAACATGGGTTGCTGTTGCTATGACGATGTGGAGGTACCTGGGGTCCAAACATTCCAAGGATCCCTGGGAATCCGGATTCTCCAACATCCCCCTGAAAAACAGGTGTGTAGACAACATTAGTCAGTGTCTCATCAGTGCCAGTCATGATTTCTCAGCATGCACATGTCTGTGGGCATATTTGCGTTGTGTTGTGTGTGTGTGTGTATTTGTATGTGTGTGTGTGTGTACTCACAGGCTGACCCTTGACTCCTCTGCTGCCCTGTGCTCCGGGCAGACCCATCCCTCCCTTATGGCCTCTCTTCCCGGCTGGGCCAGCATGCCCTGCTAGACCACGCTCACCCTGAGCAAAACACAGCAGTTATACACACCTGCAGAGACACACGCAACCACACATACACACACACACACACACATCCAGGATACATACATACACAATGCATGTTTCTGTGTGTAAGAGATGTGTGAGAGTGTATGGCTGTAACATACCTTTGGTCCGAAAGCACCCTGGTCTCCAGGTAAGCCCACCACGCCCCCTTTACCACGGCCACCAGCTTTGCCAGGAGGCCCAAATGCCCCATCATCGCCTTGGTCCCCCTGAGATACAAGGAGGACAAAAACAAGGAGGGGGTGAATGAAAAACTGCTAACAGCCTATAAGTATGTTTTCTGTGATGAACTGTTCATTTCCCATGTATGATTTCCTGCATGCTTGCCAAGGGATTACAGGACTAGCTGTGGTTGTCATTAAAAATGGTTCCTTGTGTTCAATAAATAATTGGATGGGAAGGTAGCATGGTAACTGAAAGCAAGTTGGTTTTTGGGCATTGTTGGGTTTGGGGGTATTTTGGGAGAGATGTGTTCATTACAGAATGTTCTTTTGCAGTGTTGCAGTGGGGGTAGAACTATTCTTCTAAGCAAAATTGCTCTGCAAATAATTACCAGCGACTTGTTTTAAAACTTCAACTGATCTTTTTTCCACTCGTGAGGCTCTAAGATCAAGGATTCTTCGACATACTGTCCCAATCTACTCACAAAGGGTCTTAAGAAAAATATTGTATTTTCTAATGAGCATCTTCAAATAATATCCTGCTGCTTTCTCTAGACCCTTTTAGTCTCACTGGTATGCCTTTCGTCCCATCCTTCCCTGGGTGTCCATCTTCACCTGGAGGGCCCTCCAGCCCCTCACGGCCCACCACACCGCGAGGCCCAGGCAAACCCACCACACCCTGAACAGAGAAAGAGACAGGACATGTTCAAAAGTAATCTATCTATGTGGGTATACTGTATGGATGAAAGCACAGAAAATGTTTTACCGGTGATCCCCGGCTTCCTCTATCTCCTGTTGGACCTTGCTTGCCTTTTTTGACCCTAAAGCAACATACAAGCATACAGAGTGATGGAGAGAATGATTCAGAGACAGAATGAAACACTGGCTATGATATACTGCTAAAGTAATAGTTGACTGCTGAGAATCATTTTAGTTTTTTTTAGTTAAAGTCACAGAAAAGTTCTCACTCACTGATACACACCAATGTACACATGAAAACACACTTACCAAATCTCCTTTAGATCCTTTAGGCCCTTGTAGTCCACGAGGTCCAGGGTGGCCCTGAAAGAAAGAAAAAGTCATGAAGCTTAAACTGACTGTCTGTATGTTTCTACTAAAATGTGTCTGTGTGCATCTGGGTTTTATATAGTAGCTCTTGCATTTACAGTATCTTATGCGTGTAAGTGTGCATGTTTCTACATGCACGAATGTCTTGAAGGCAGGGGTGAACGTAGGCTGGTACGGTCCAGTCTGGCATACCACTAAAAGATTCAGTAGCAGTAAGCTGTACTAGAGAGAAAGGGGAGCAGCCGCCTGCCTGAACCAGGACAGCCAACTCTCACACACTGCGTGCCAGACTCAAGCAACTGACACATCTCACTCTCTCATAACACACATTACTTTTCTCATGCTAACTTTTTGTCTACGCTTCCTTCAATGTATTTCTGATTACTATACTGCTCAAAAAAATTAAGGGAATACTTACAGTTTTCCACAATTACTAAAACACATTGTTTGAAACCTTCCACCCTTTTCTCCATTCTCAAACTACATTCACAGAATGTCTGACAGCTCTTGCAAAATAAAACACTCCCCTCAAAAGTTTTACTTGTGCTCAGAACCAAACAGTGTCAGAGTACCAATCCAGTGTATTATTGAAGTGTTCCCTTAATTTTTTTGAGCAGTATATTTCTGATTTCCGATAACTAATCTAATTAAGCAATGCACCACACCGATACATTACCTTCTGTCCAATGTATTTTATCTTCATTCACAAAGAGACATATCAGAGACAGACTGAAACAATCTAACTTTATTTGGAAAGGCAACATAAAACCATGCAAACAGAAAGTGTACAAAAGCCCATCAGTTGTGCTGTGTGTTGAGTCACATCCCTCATCACCCAGAATCCTTTTCAGAAAGAGAGGTGAGTTGTCAAACTATACATTTTAAGAAATGTATGAATGCCACGTTTAGTTTTACTAAATGCATACTATATATTAGCTTTATCTTTTTGATGAGCATGACCTTGTATCATGACCAACTTGGACTTTGCAAAAATCTCTTTCTTTCTCCCTCAGATAAGACATGAGAACAGTTTAACCTAAAGAGTTAGTAGGGGAGAGGCAGAGGGGCCTTCCACAGAATGTCAGGAAAGAACAGGTAGCAGGTCCTGATGAATGCTTTAAAATAATCATTAATGTAGCCTATTTAGGTGTGTTGAAAATGTTTCGGTGTGCAACTGTAACAAATCTCACTCCAAGCTGCACTAAAAAGCTGGGAGCCCTGCAGATATCCAGAGAGCAGGTGAACAACATGAAGCAGTGAAGGTTGTGCTAGTAGCACCGGCAAGAATCTACTTCATTTACTTTCACCCCTGCATGTAGGTGTGTTGGTGTGTGCATATGTTTCTGGATACAAGTGATCCTTACTTACAGGTAATCCAGGAGCACCAGCTCTGCCTCTTTCTCCATCTACACCTGGTTGACCCTAAAAACAAAACAAAGTTAAGTTGCTTCTATGAACCTATTCAAATCTTTGAGTAACATTGAGTAATATGTACAACCAATAACAACTATGTAGCTTACAGATGGTTCTAATTCTTACTTTGTATCCAGGATCACCAGACTCCCCTCTATCACCTCTGTCTCCAATTCGGCCCTGAAATCATAAATGCACACACACACACACACACACACACCATTTAGTGCACATGCACTCATGCAAGCTTTGAATGGTTTCTATGAAAGAGGCAAAACAAGACAAACTCACTCTGAGTCCGGGAGGACCAGGAGGCCCCTCAACCTTCCCATCATCCCCCTGCTCCCCCTAAGAACAAGCAGAGCATTGTGGGTAACTGTACATTGGGGTGGAACATTCTCTGCATTTAAGAAGATTGTGTGTATGTGGGTGTGTAGCTATGTGCAAGGATGTTGTCTGAACCCAAAGCTAATTAGATCAGGCACTGTAAGACTACATACGCCTGGGGAGGCCTCTCCACACAGCTTGACTAAGTGAATGAGCTTAAATGAATGTGTGTGTGTGTGTGTGTGTGTGTGTGTGTGTGTGTGTGTGTGTGTGTGAGTACAAATGCAAGTGCATGAGAAAGTATGTACGATTGTGTATGAATGTGGGTAAATTGGCATGAATGCATTCTGGGCAAGAGGTTGTGTGAGTTGTAAACACGACGGTAGGGAGTCGTGGGTTTCACTGAGCGTTTAGAACGATCTGGGTCAAGTAACTCACTTAAACCCTACATCACCCCGATAAATACAGTTATGAAACAAATTAAAGCTGATCTGCATAGCTGGAGATCGGAGGGGAACAGTGCACAGATTGTGTTATAGGCCAGAGGCCCTATTTGGGTATGTCTAGGCAAGAGCATGTCATAGGCCAGAGTTCATTTGAAAATTAATTAGGGATTAAGTGGAAAAGCAAGTGAGTCTCTCCAAATATGGAGGTTGATGTCTGTTTGCAATGTGTGTGTTTGTTATGTAGGACATAAGATGTGTGGTGTGTGTGTACCTTTTCACCTTTGGGTCCTGGAGGTCCAAGTGGGCCTATTGGACCTTGATGACCCTATAACCAAACACATAATACATTTTCACCATGCTATACATCATTTTCTAAAATTGTAGTTAAATAATTCTATGACCTATTGTGCACATCTGCATCAGCATGTGTTTGGCAGCACTGCGTCTCACCTCATAGCCTGGTATGCCTGGCTCCCCCTGCTGGCCCATTCGCCCTGGTGCACCCTGCAGAGACCGACAGAAAGCTGATGTTCATTACACCCAGTGGTGTAGTCTACGTGATACGCAGGACTACACAGTATACCCACTTAAAAAGCATCACCATCTCAGTATACCCACTTATTTAACATTTGGGGTTGATCACAGTATACTCACTAGAGCTAACTAGACTACACCACTGATTACACCACTTGTGTGGATGTTTGTGTTGGGAATTCTCAGTGGATAGTAGAACTCATATGAATTATTGGGATATTATTCTTTTTCTCTGTATTCCTAACTTTCCTAAAAAGAAAATGCAGAATGCTAGCAAAGCAGCATAGACCAATGCAGACATAAATTTTACTTGGTTGATGGTGCAAAGTGCTTTTTTGCTGACTAATGCAGATCTGTCGTTGGGATTTTCTTATTTACTTGCAATGCTTTGCTAGACCAGTGTAGTGTTTCCCATACATTGACTTATTTGTGGCGGCCCACCACATAATCAAAATTGACCACCACACAATGATTTTCCTGGTTGTACTAAATTGTGCTTAAATCTGGTTAGAATCATAACCACACTGCACTAATTTGTTAAAAACTGTTGCATTCAGGTTAATTCTGCAAACCTACCACCACAAATAGAATTCAATTCTGTGGGAAACACTGCAGTGTATTTGCATTGATTAAAGTGATACACTTTCAAATATATTTTTGTCTAAAACAATGCAAATAAAGAAGTAATCAAACATTGGTAGTGGAGTGCACCATACTCATGTTGCCGCCATGACGTAAACGCTAGCAGGCTACTTACTACACACCCTACACATGCCCTGCCTATGCTGTAGCACAGTCAGTTCTCAACCAATGCGCTGAGGCAAACTGCTGTGCTGTGAGGCAAAGTGAGGTGGGTCATGGAACTTTGAGGATCTCCATGTCTTTTTATACCGGCTCATGAAATAGGTTATATGGCTATTTTAAAAGGCATCAATGACACAGTATCTTAATTAAAAAGCTCAGTCAACATCATGTGAGCATATGTCTATCACTGTGGTCTCGGCTCATGAACACACACAAAATATGGGCATAAGAATGAACACCCTATATATATATATATATATAGCCTATAATAATGTGTGAGACATAACGTTACTTTATAATCAGTAACCATAAGTCAGTGTGCCTTGGAGTTTTGGTTTGACCTCTGGTGTGCTAAGGACCTCTGCTGTAGCACACGTTACTGTCTCAGACATCCTCCCTCCCTCCCATCCACCCTCTCCTTCTCACCACATGTCCGATGGTTCCTCTTGATCCTTTTGGGCCGACAGCGCCATTTGCTCCGATTTTCCCCATTGGTCCTGTTTCACCCAGATGGCCTTGGTGTCCTTTAGTCCCCTGGAAGACAGATTATTTCCCTTTTACAAAACACACGTCACCCCTCAAAGTCAAACTTGGCGGGTTAAAAGTTAGCCGATATTATACATGGGCCTCCAGTTTACAATGTTCAGCAGATTGATGATTTGGTTGATGGTACAATGTAGACCTACAGTGGAATGAGGCTAAAGAAGAGGTTATGGACTTACCTTGGGGCCTGGTTTGCCACGATCACCCATCTTCCCAGGTTTGCCTTCAGGGCCCTATGAGAAACAACTCTGATAAGGCATGGCTGCACATAACATTGTAAAGCTTAAGTGGATATGGGCATGTGTGCATGTGTATGTCTTTAAGTGTCTGGTGTTGTGTGTGTGTGTGTGTGTGTGTGTAAACTCACTCTAACGCCTGTAAGTCCAGGGTCTCCGGGTGGTCCTTCCTTCCCCTTGAGTCCAGGCTCGCCTCTCTCCCCCTGTGGCCCCTCTGGACCCATATCGCCCTTCTCCCCCTGGACACACACACACACACACACACAGCATACACACACACACACACACACACACACACACACACACACACACACACACACACACACACACACACACACACACGGCATATACACATGAGGCATCATTAGTAAATGTCCAGTGGTGGGCAGGTCTTAATACAAGGCAACAAGACAACAAAATGCGCTTGATATAGCATGGCCAACACAGGTCATCTTCCTTCTTCATGACAGTGGTCCCGGTGAAAAAAAAAAGTTAAACATCACGATTTATGGACAATTGTAAACTGGAAAACACTTTAGACCAGTGACCTCCTGCATAAAGGTCAGTCTTTAAAACTGGTGTAGGTTTCAGAAGTTGAAACTTTGTGTTGTCTCACCTTGAGTCCATCAGGCCCAGCATGCCCAGCTTCTCCCTCTAGTCCTGGCTCTCCCTAAAACACAGACACACAGAAATATAAATAAATATACATAAATCTAAATAAAGAAATGTTATTTATACTCCAATAGACTGTAATTCTAGATCCTCAAACATGAAACAAAGGACAAAGACAGTGTTCAGTCCCAGTAACTGGAAAATAGAAGATGAAAGGGACAGAGTCTCAGTAGTACCACTGATTTTAATAGGAATCTGTTCAAAATTATTTATGTGCTAGACTCTTACAGCTGACAAACAAGTGCCAAAACATCCAGCTGCCATTCGTTTTCTATACAAGCTGGCAACAACATTGGCAAGTGTTGACAATTCAAAGTTACCATAGCACACAATGGAAGATTTATTTCAGGCAAATGAAACGTAATTAAACCCACTGACAACTGACTACTTGAGAAATAAATCTGACAAGGAGGACCAACTACAAGTCTACTAACGATCAATAGCAACTTGTGAGATCTCATCACTCTTCTTTATACTTATTTGTTTTTTAGGAAAAGCCATAAAGGTTCAAAAGGACCTTACAGAGGTCTTTTGGCCAAGACATGACTCTTCATCAAAGCTTTACCCCATAGAGAACCCTGTACAGACAGAAAGTGTTCTTTTGGGCTGACTTACAACTGCTGCTATGGACTGTAGGACTTACAAGAACCTTTAGGAGGTCTTCCAAACAACCCAACAAACCTTTATTGTGTGTAAAGTAGCAGCATGATGGTAAGAGCTATGTCATTATGAAGCTTACCCTGGGGCCAAGCATGCCGGCCTCTCCAGCATTTCCTGGTGGTCCGAGAGACCCCTGTAGAAACGAAAAACGCAGCTATTTACTGTTTTCCACGGACTATTTGAGATCACATAATACTTTAACAAGGAAACTGCAGCCAAGTCCCTGAAATGGGTGAATACAATTAATTTGAAATCTTAAAGCAGCACCAACAACATTGGAAACCAATGATTTCAGCTCTGTTACCATGAAAGAGTTTACCAATCTAGAACTGTCAGATGATCTGCCAATTTCTAACACATGCAACCTAGCAAATGTGGACCAGACACCATATTCTTCCAAGTATATGCAGTATATTCTACCCTCACACACACACACACACACACACACACACACACACACACACACACACACACACACACACACACACACACACACACACTCAGACACAGAAAGACATAATATTAATAACATTGAAATACATAATGGTCATACACACACAAACCTTCTCTCCTGGTTCGCCTGATAGTCCTGAATCCCCAACTTTACCAGGAGGACCCTGAGAATATATAACATTAACAGGTCAACTATTTTGCCAAAGTTGACATTGTGTGCATGTTTCTGTATGTAATGTCTTAACAATGTCTGTTCAGATGGTGTTTACCTTCAGCCCCATGTCCCCAAGAGGCCCAACGGTTCCCGGTACACCTGAAGGCCCCTACACACACACACACACACACACACACACACACACACACACACACACACACACAAGCACAAACACACATAAATGCATACACACAAACACAGACACATAGGCACACACAAAATATTAGGACCGAGTAATTCCACCAATTTCCATGACTCCATGGAGTCAGGGAAAAATAGAACAAGATGTCTCTTAAAGATAAAATTACAGATAATGATGCCCATATCCACTGGACATGGGTCAAAATGTGTCATTTGTATTATATTCAGGGTCTTAAGAACACTTGAAGTTACTACAACAAGTTACTTCTACAGTTACTACAATAAAACAAGATGCCAATTCCAAATACCATCTTAGTGATGTAATCATCAGCGTGTTTAAATTACTCCACAACATATGTCAAACAAAAGTACACACAACTGTACCACCATGAAAATGCTAACTCCACAACATTCTCAAGGAGGACGGAGAAAAGAGGGAGAGGGGGAGCATGAGGGAGTGGGAAAGAATGATAAACAGAGAATATTGTGTCATCCTCACCGGTTCTCCTGCAATCCCCTTATCTCCCGGTGGGCCAGAGGGGCCTGGTGTACCCTATGAGCACAGACAGAGCCATCACACACACACACACACACACACACACACACACACACACACACACACACACACACACACACAAACACAAACAGACGGAATTAATACAAACACGCACAAAAGACACACAGGCATTAGGCGCACATACGTGCGATCCATCACAAAACCTACCGGAAAACCCTTAAGCCCCCTTTCTCCAGGCTCCCCAAGCTTGCCCTACAAAGAGAGAGAGAAAGAGAGGGAGAGAGAGAGAGAGAAAGAGAGAGGGCCCAGTGAAAAAAGCATCAAGATGAATAGATTATTCTGGGATACTAATCAGCATTTGGCCAACAGGAGAGACAGGAAGTGCTTTTACATCATTGCCTGGGAAACCAATCTTCCCTGGTGGTCCATCAAGGCCCTGCAAACAGCAAGAAAAGGCGATTTCAAGAGGAGAAGATGAGAAGATAATGAATGCATGAGACAGAAGAGTATAGCAGTTGGCTGACTTGTGCATGTTTAGTAAGGCGACTGTGACGTTGCCATGACTACATGAGACAAGTCACCCCAGAGGGAAACTCACCTTCTTTCCCTCGCCACCACGCTCCCCGACCAGCCCGTCAGGCCCCCTAGGTCCCTGCAACACACACACACACACATTTGGTCAGGTGTATTTCAGGTAGAGATCTCAGTCAAGGATCAACCTCTCCTATGAGATCTATTCTATTGCTCGTATTGAGATCTATGGACCATATGCACGGAATGCCCTTAACCCAACTCATTTATTAGCCAACTCTCCTGCCCTGCCCTCATTCCCTTAAGCCAACTCATTTATTTCTGGTGAAGGGTCAGCTGTGTTGTAACCAGGGTAGGAATTTCACAGCGGCCACGACGGCCATGGCCGTGATGCCCCTTTGAAAATCAGAGGTTTACAGGCCACGGTGGCCTTGGTGCCCCCTTCTTTCAATATTCTGCTTTGCGTCCTACTAATAGAGATTTTTATTTAGCCTGTGGCCTGTCAAAATAATCTTAGCATTCACAGCGCAAATGAATTTAGTCTTTTACGCAGTGGAGAAAGTGACAGCGCAAGAAAGAAAGTCCGTCCAAATTCACCCATTCTTCTCAGTTGAACTACTTGCGAAGTAGCCTATTCATCACACAGACATCACAAGTATCACATGAAAGAGCTTTTTCTCAGCTTTTAAAAGCGATGTTAGCCGATGGTGCTGTGTTGATAATTGCTGTGTTGAACGGTTCGCGAGAAAAGTAAATAATATAATTCAATTTAATCATACATTCTACTGAAGGTTTTGCGTCCATGATCTCCCTACCCATTCATCTCTTATACTTCACGAACCCTTCTTTTAGCACATGACAAACAATATATCAGAATAAACAGCAGACCTTATCGAACACAAAGGTGTAAAGCAGTCCCCTGTACAGTTAGCAGTTCCAGAGTAATCCAGTTTTGAATTTGCAGTAAATTTCGACATGCATGGATGTCTCCAAATTTGGGCTTTAAGTTTTACAATGTGGTTAAATTGTTCCACATGATTTCATACTTGGGCCAAATACAAAATAAATGGTACAAATATCGCCTAGATATTGGTAAATCAGAGGACAGCTGACTAAGAGTTTGTGAAAGTAGCCTTAATGATCACAAAATGCTAAGCATGCATCTAGGCTATTTGAGTTTCTTAAAGCTGAGCTGTGCTTAAATTGTTCAATACATGATTTCATAGCAGGCCAAATATAAAATAAATGTTATATATAGCCTAGATATCTGTAATTATTAGATGATCAGATGATTTACAGTTCTATGTAATATGTCATGTTTCATGTTTTGTAATGTTTCATACAGTGATGCAGGTCTACTGCAGTGAATAGGCTAAATACAACTTTGATCATTTTTATATACTACTACTGTATAGTTAACTTTGGCCTTGGTGCCCCTCAAATTTGGGCTTTAAGTTTTACAATGTGGTTAGAATTGTTCCCACATGATTTCATAACAGGCCAAATACAAAATAAATGGTACAAATATCGCCTAGATATTGGTAAATCAGAAAGGACAACTGACTAAAGAGTTTGAAAGTAGCCTTAATGATCACAAAATGCTAAGCATGCATCTAGGCTATTTGAGTTTCTTAAAGCTGAGCTATTGCTTAAATTGTTCAATACATGATTTCATAGCAGGCCAAATATAAAATAAATGTTATATATAGCCTAGATATCTGTAATTATTAGATGATCAGATGATTTACAGTTCTATGTAATATGTCATGTTTCATGTTTTTGTAATGTTTCATACAGTGATGCAGGTCTACT
>NC_063200.1:31751278-31758778 GCF_017589495.1 Alosa alosa
AAAAAAATCACAATATCAGTTTATAAGAGCTGTTAGTCTATGTATCTATCTTTATGGGTGAAAAACTTGATGGTCTCTCAGAGAGGGGGGAGAGGGGGCAGACTGTAATGTCAGTGCAACTGAGAAGATAAGGCCAAATGCTCATTCTCATGTGGTGCTGCAAATATGCACTAATTAGACGTACATATTTGCACAGAAATCGGAGGCATCCTCCCGTGAGTTTCTGCAGTCTAACAGCAAGCAGTTCCTGTACGCCTCCTGAGAGGGGCGAAGAATGCTCACTCCTGGCGTCCAACCCAAGCATCGCCCGGGCCAGGCACTGAGTCGATTGGTCTCCACATGGCTGAGATGCCACTATATTTTCCCCTCTTTTCATTTGCTGTATTGCCTTTTGTGCATTTAATGGGCTTGCAACCCTTTTTCATGATGGTCCTTGTATGTAAGAGTTCCATGTGCTTTGAATTTTGTTGCACTGCCATGCCAACTGAGCATTCCCCAAATGAATTTAAATTGGGAGGAAGGAGGGGGGGTATGCGGATTGGGGAGGGGGCTGGGGATGTGTAGAGTAGCGTCCATTTGTTTAATGGAACCACATGTGACCAAGGGGAAAGTGCTTCCCCTTTATAATGGGATTTAACATAGCACACAGCACCACCTCGTGGTAAGTCCCAACTGTCATATATAAAAGACTGATTCTTTCACAGAGGAAATGTGAGACAGGCTTGTCACAGAGGAGCACAGTGCATTGCACACAGACATACATAAACACACACACACACACAAAAGGCAACATTTGCATTAAATAATATACAACATGCTTACCAATTTAATATGGCTTATGATCAACTACAACTCTTCTCATTATGACTAATCACATTACATCTGCTGAGTGTAACTGCACCCCACCAGTGATGCAGAGATGAGGGCAGCGGCCTGTTCCTTAAGGAAAATCTAATTGTAACCAGGCGCTTATTGGAGCTCTCTGCAGCGGTCTGACAATCAAAACTCACCTCATGTCCTGGTGGTCCGGGTGGGCCTATTGGCCCCTCATCGCCCTGGAAACAAAGAGGACAATAACTTAAGGATTTATGACTACAGGAAGAGTTACGTCTTTAGTCAATGAAGCACACATGTACACAAACACATGCGCAAAAAACAACACTCTCTCTTCCTCTTGCAAACAAACACACTTAAAACAGAGATGCAGACACAGAAAAACCACATGCCCAGTCGTTAATGCTCTTATAAAGAACACAAACAAACAGAAACATACCAGCAGCCCAGCACCTCCTTTCGGCCCAGGTAATCCCCTTGCACCAAGCTTTCCCTGAGCACAGACACAAACAGGAGTTCAGCTAAACACTCTAAATCACACAGATCATTGCCTACAGACATTCTCGCACACACCAAACAGTAATATACACTTCTTACCTTTGGACCCTCAAGGCCGTTGTGTCCGGGAGGTCCAATGTCTCCAGGAAAACCCTGAGGAACACATTCACTCTCAATCAACAATGAAACCCATTGACTGTATCTGTTTATTGTTCATCGTGGTGTACTATGCTGTGTGTACACATGATCAGTGTCCGTATTCAAGTGTGTTGAAAGCGGAGCTCACCTCTGGCCCTTGGGGACCAGGTGACCCATCAGGACCTCTATCGCCTGGTCTACCCTGAGACACACACACACACAAATACACACACAAACACAGCTCAGTGGGGAGAGTGATGCTGCACACCTGATATAACATACAGGGGGGAGGGGTGGATTTTACAGTGTACAGTAAGTTTAGTCTATTGCCGTTTTATAGTAGGCATACATATATACAAACGTTTCACGTTTGTTATGCTCACCTGAAGGCCTGGTTTCCCTCGTGGACCAGGCAACCCTGGCACACCTTGAATACCCTAAGACATACAAACATATAGATAAATACACCCGTATACACACAAACATCGGCACATAGACACACAGCTCTCAACACTACTTCTTTAACTCTGGTGACATGGAAACAAAATATTCTCTAAATAGAATAAGACAGAGTGTGTGTGTGTGTGTGTGTGTGTGTGTGTGTGTGTGTGTGTGTGTGTGTGTGTGTGTGTGTGTATACAGTATATGTCTCTATGCATGTGTGTGTGTGTGTGTAGGAGACTCATGGGTAAATGTCCAGACGGTAAGAATCAGACATCTGGCTCAACCATTTTGCTGAGTCAGCTTGTACTATATGTATGTCTGTGAGCATGTGAACAGTGCATGTCTTTAAGTAGGGGATACCTTGTCTCCAGGGAACCCAATCTCTCCTTGCTTGCCAGGAAGGCCAACATCCCCCTGAATAATAGAGAAAGTGAGAGAGAGAGAGGGGTGGGGGTGGGGGGAAAAGGGTGTGCAGTCTATTAGAAAACAATAAAAGTTTTCACATGTGTTCCCAGCACCTTATGTAGACACTCTGAATAAAACTCTGACCCCCTTAGACACAGATAATTAAACACAAAATCAATAAATAATTTCCAAATAAGATCATATACAGATCAAATTAACCAAAGAGGCTGGCCAATAAAAAAGCCTGAAAAGAACATGCGCAATTGAGACAGACCAATGAGGTGATTTTATGATCACATGCTGAGAGACAGGCCAATAACACGCTTTCAGATCACCTTATCACCTTTCAGTCCGATAGGGCCAACGTTTCCCGACACCCCCTGCATCAAAAACACACAAGCACAGAGAATACAATGAGAAAGCACAAACAGACATAGTGATGACACATGATCACATACAAACACATGAGCACACACACACACACACACACACACTGCTAGCATGTTAGATGCAGAAAGATATTTTCCAACCTACTGGTGAGTTTTGCACATCTGTGTCTTTCACTGGCTGACTTAACAAGTTGTTGGCAGTCTTTATGTGGCTAAAATAGAACCACTTGATGTGGCCTGCAGTGTATCTTAACTGGCAGTAAAACAACAATAAATACATCATCACTCACAGTCCCCATCTAGGAAAGTCTGCTGGCTAAACCTTTATTCCCTTAATATATTGTAAACAATATATTACAATGACTCTTTAAAGAAAAAATACATTCAAGGACTGTTTGTGTGTGTGTGTGTGTGTGTGTGTGTGTGTGTGTGTGTGTGTGTGTGTGTGTGTGTGTGTGTGTGTGTGTGTGTGTGTCTTCTGTGAGAGTGAGTGACCAGTGGCCACAGAACATCTACTGTACACCAGGTGGTGCAGATCCAGGGCAAGTAGAGTGACCAAACACATTTACCACCCTTGGCATGAACTGTTTCAGTGGTTGCCCTCTGGGAAGCGTCTCTGTTCCATCAAAGCTGAGAGATTGAGAAGGAGCCCCCCTCCCCCCAGGCCATACGGGCCATGAACGGCAGGTAGGATGGCACAAATTTGAAGTGAAAACCTTGTGCTTGCCACAAACTTTCACATACAGTGTTCAAGTGTAACGTTTGAGCTGGCACCGCACATTAAATGTCACGCAGCGTTGACAATGCAATAAGGAGACAACATGTAGGAAAACTTAGCCGCAACTTAGATCTATCAAAAAAAATCTAACTACAGTACAACATTTGTAATGGAGTAAATGGTGTTGAAAAACTCAGCAGTGCATAAAGATTGTGTATGATAACTGACTGTATAGGTCAATTGCATGTGCAAGTCCACACTTGCTCCACAAGCTGAGACAAAGACATAGGGGAGATGGGGGTTACTGGAGTCCTATACATGTGATGGAGCAGCACAGTAACAATGCAGTCAACATTCCCAGTATTTAAATGTGCACATGTTAAAGGTCTCATACTGTAGTGCTTGGCACTGCCTTCAAAACCTTTCTAAAACATCTCAGCATGTAAAGACCTTAAGACGATTCGGTTTCACTTGATGGAAACTTAAACTATTAAGTTCTTCTTTATTCAGGCGATATTGAACCACTGGCTCCAATAAAACCTCCACTTTCACACAGTGAAAGGCTGTCTTCCATTATAAGCCATAAATATGTTTCATCTGTTCCACTGTAAAACATATATGTGATGCTGGGGCATCATCTCTGGGGTTTATAAGTGTGTCTACTATACAGTACAGTAGTTCCACGTGTTCCTCACCTTCAAGCCAATGGGTCCCGTCAACCCCATAGGACCTGCAGGCCCCATATCACCCTGCAGCCAGATAGGGAGGACACATATTACAGATCACACATAACAACCAGGCTTGTGCAAAATTCCAGAATTAAATTGAAACTGGCTCTTAAATTCCAATTCAATTCTTGAATTTCACTTGCATTTCAATTGAGGTAGCAAACAGGAAGCAGAATTGCAATTCGAATTGTGCACAACCCTGATAGCAGCGACAAATATCAGTTCGCATTTACTGGCATTCAGCCACGCGTGATGGCGATCTGAGTCTGGATGTATGGATGATGAAATACGGATACTCACAACTAATCCACGAACACCAGGAGGCCCTGGAGGTCCCAGCGTGCCCTAAGTTAGCGATAGAGGGAAGAAAAGAGAGAAAGAGAGAGAGCGCAATAGAGAGAGAGATAGAGAGAGATAGAAACACAAAGAGAGAGAGAGAGAGAGAGAGAGAGATGATATACTGCAACCCTTTGAAATGTTGACAAAACATCTAATTTAATGTTTGAGGGGGGAAAAAGACAGACGGGCCTCTCTAATGTGTGGGAGTCTGGGGAGTGTATTTTTGTACTGCATTGCTGGTATGTTAAAGCCAGTGAGTGTTTATGGACATGTTTATTTTGTGAGTGCGTATCTGGCATTAACGTGTGAGATTGTGACTTTTTTGATGTGTTTAAAGGCACACATTGACAGCTATGGTGGACACTGAAGGAGCTTTTTTTGTGTGTGTGTGTGTGTGTGTGTATGTGTGTGTATGTGTGTGTGTATGTGTGTGTGTGTGTGTGTGTGTGTGTGTGTGTGTGTGTGTGTGTGTGTGTGTGTGTGGAGGGGTCTCTTGTGCTGCACCCATTTCCGTTCCTCCTAGAAGGTGATTTAGGGATGAAAGGATCACTTCTCTCCTCTGCTTCAGGACAGAGGGAGACATGACAGGAAGTGAGGAACTCCAAATATAGCACTTCCTCTGCTAAACTCCTAACTGCATCATCTGACACCAGCCAATGAGAGGATAAGGGAGAAACTGGATGAACTGTGGCATATTTCAGCACACATGCAGACACACACACATACACACAAACACACACACACGCACGCACACAAACACACACACACACAAACACACAAACACACACGCAAACACAAACACAAACACACACACACACGCAAACACACAAACACGCACGCAAACACAAACACAAACACACACACACACACACACACACACACACACACACACACACACACACACACACACACACAACTTACTGGCTCCCCGTCAGTTCCTGGTGGTCCTCTCTCACCGAAATCACCAGGAAACCCCTAGAAAGAGATAGCAGGAAGATGTGACAGAAAGAAGAAGAGAAAGATAAACAAGAAAAAAACAAGGTTAATCTTTAAGGAAGATCCAATAAGGAATGATCAAATGTTCAAAAAGGAAGTTAACTTCTATATCAATGTCATTATTATTAGTGCCATTATTATTACACACTGTGATGTCTCTAATAGCAGGGATAAGATGTGTCAGGTGACTCTCCTGGGCAACAGCTTGAAAGCCTGTTCTGAAACTATCTGATCAAGTCCACTTCAGTAACAGAGCCAATTACATGTGCAACAAGTTAGCGGGCGTATCCAACATCTGATACACAGATCCCTCTCCCACAATCCTCTGAAGCCGTTTTTAACTGTCAGTTAAAAAGACAGCTGACAAAACGATAGAGACTACACTGAACTGTGATGGAAACATTACACCCAGGAGTCATTAAGAACAGGAACTTGGACAGGAGGAATAAAAATGGTCCCTTGTTAGCAAAGCCATTTCACCTGTAGTTTTAAAAGTGGGTGGGTGGAGCCAGCTGTGGGTGGATGCAGCTGCCCAGCCAATCAGAGTCAAGTTGGCATGCATACTGCTAAACTTGGTAAAGCCCAATGCAAAAGCCCAAAGATGAAACTTTCTTAGCTGTATGCACCACTGGATCGAGCTTATTCTACATCTTTTACCCAACATGGCTGATTGGTAGCACATTTCTCTACGAATGTCCCAAAGCCATGGTCTCCTCGACAAACAACTCAGCCGAATGGGGTTGTTTGACACGAGAACACACATAAACAAACAAGAGGACGACACATGCAGACACAGCAGTCAGGCGCTCAGCAACACAAACGGACCCTGACGGAAGAGTCAGGCATTCGCACACTCACAAACACAACTCATGAGCTAAAAAGATGTGGAGACAAAACTTTACCGGCCTACCCATCGTCCCTCTCTTCCCCGGTGGTCCAGGAATGCCCTACAGAGAGAGAGAGAGAGAGAGAACAGTCCCAACATGGAGGGAGGTACAAAGAGGGAGAGAAAGACAGATAAAGTAAGAGTTATGAAACTGTGAAAGTGTGTGTGTATATGCATGTATGTACACATGCATGTGTGTGTGTGTGTGTGTGTGTGTGTGTGACGGGCAGAGAGAGAGTGTGTGAAATGGTGTGACCCAGCAACCAAGAGAAACCCGGCAACCAGACAGAGGGGAAAATGATGATGTAATTTAGGGCACATATCATTACTAATGATGTGTGTGTGCCAGAGAGAATGTAATACAGGGCATTTTACAATGTGTTACTTGCAAATGTTTGTGTGTGCATGTGATTATATGCATATTGCACAATGCCTTTGGCTGCTGGTTTCTGGTTTCCATAGTGACAGTACCCGTGGGTGTAGTAAGTCAGCTAATGGCCTGTCATTAGTTGGGCTGTGTGTGTGTGTGTGTCTGTGTGTGTGTGACACGGTCATTATGGGGCACAGGCAAGAGGTTCCTTCAAGTTCAAGAACTTTAGAATGAATGTGTGCATGATATGCAAGTGTGTGTGTGTGTGTGTGTGTGTGTGTGTGTGTGTGTGAATGAAGGGGGGCTGTGAATGTATGCATTTGTGTGGAACTAAATGATACAGAAAGTGTTGCATGAATGCTCCAGTGTGAGAGAAAATGACTGTAAAAGTGTGTTTGTGCTTGTTCACCTATATGTGCACATGTAAGTGTGTGTGTGCATCTGTGTGCATGAATGGTTAATCCAAGCCACCTCCCTCTGCAGGTCAGTGGATAGAGTTCCATGTCTTTCCAAAAACCTCCAGACACTACAAATGCATCCTCCAAACTTACATAAGTCTGCAGATCTCCTTTAGCTCTTACGTAACAGCGCAGGTCTGCTCTACTCCTTACACATCTCACAGAGGAGCCGGCGCTGGCCCCCTTCAGCACAACCTCCAAGCTTGTTCGCAGTCAAGCAGTTGTTTGGCAAAGATGATCAAACAGAGCACGCTCAATAAAAGCAGTGAGAGGAGCAGAGAAAGAGTTAGTAACGGG
>NC_063200.1:31761278-31786278 GCF_017589495.1 Alosa alosa
AGAGAGAGAGAGAGAGAGAGAGAGAGGGCAAGAAGGAAAGGGGGGAGATGGGGGGTAAGAAGAGAGGGAGAGCAAGGGAGAAGGAGGGAGAGAGGGGGCAGAGAGAGGGAGAGGAAGGCAGAGGGAGGGGGCAGAGAGACAGGGAGAGAGGGAACACAGGTAAGTAGTGTGGTTCCTCTGTGCATGACATCCATACTGAAGTAAAATGTCAGTCTCCCAAGAGAGGGAACAATTCGTCCTCTATGTCCTGCGAGGCCAGACTCTGTCTCTGCGCTAGGTGTTATCTGGGAGTGAGAGGAGCCCTGCTCACTCTTTGTGTTCATTGTGATCAGACTAAAAAAAGAAACTTCCCTTCCCTGCAACCCAAAAGGCCATAATAACACTAATTGTTAAGTGAGAATCAAACAGATATCAACTCTGACCAAAGAGGCATTTTTACTCACTGTGAACGACTAATTGTCTTAACTAACTGTCTTTTGGTAGGCACTTTGAAATGATCAGCTGTTTTGTTGTGGTCATAAAACTGGTCGTTAAAAATATTCTCTTTGCAGCACTGAGGCTGGCCAAATCTGTCCTATTTTGCTCGTGTCCTAAATCCGTTTTGTTGAGTAATCATGGAGGTGAGGTGAGGAGGCTATGTGGGGAACAGATGCAGGAAGGAAACGAGTTTGCGTTCGGAGGCCCCGTGCCACAGGCGTCCTGGAAACAGCTGGCTTCCTCTGGATGGCATTCAGGTGAGGCCTGCAGTAAGGAGCGGCTGCAGCCACCTGATTGGTGTGGTTAAGGCTGAGCCAGGATTAATCCTACTGCTCTCAAACGGCCAATTAGGAGCTGCACACTAACCTTAAATAGCCTTTGGTCCCACTCAACATCAGACATAAACCCAAACTGTACATAAACATGCTCTACTGCACACACACACACACACACACACACACACACACACACACACACACACACACACACACACACACACACACACACAGACACACAGACATACGCAGCAAGACACACACACATACTCACAAACATAAACTTAGGTGTACACACTCGGCACACACACAGTTTCACATGCCAATACAGACATACACACATGCACACGCACACATACACACACAGCGCAGCAATAGAGGATTACTGCACCTGCCTGCCAGGATAACCTTTGGCCCCAGGCAATCCATCAGGACCCTGTAAACCCTGGGAGAGAAAGAGATGGGCAGTGAGATGCCAGACTTGCATAATGTAAGCAAAACTCATCCCCACAACTTTTGTAACTGACTAGAGACCCAGCGAGGATGAGGCTCAAATTATGAAGTCTTATGAGAATTAGACAATGCTCATTCACAAATGCATAGCTCAGACGACAGACAAAACCATGTGCTTTTATGCAATCATCTGGAATCAAAATAGCAGTAATTGTGTTTACACAGTAAGATTTCAGAAAATTACTGTTGTCGTATATCATTAGTGTGTGTTTGTACGTTCAGTGAGTGATGGTGTGCAAGACCATATGAATTTTTGAGGTAATGTGTGTATATGCAATTGTATATGTGTGTGTGTGTGTGTATGTGTGTGTGTGTGTGCATGTGTGCGTGCATCTGTCTGTGCGTGTGTGCATACTGTATGTGTGTGTGTGTGTGTGTGTGTGTGTGTGTGTGTGTGTGTGTGTGTGCGTGCATCTGTCTGTGTGTGTGTGTGTGTGTGTGTGTGTGTGTGTGTGTGTGTGTGTGTGTGTGTGTGTGTGTGTGTGTGAGTGCATCTGTCTGTGCGTGTCTGCATATGTGTGTGTGTTTATATGAGACAATGCAGGTGCTCCCGTTTCCCAAATGATGTCATCCTCATGGGAAAGGAGGGGGCGCTTACAAAAAAGAGGACAACCACTCTATGTATATATGAGTGTGTGTGTGTGTGTGTGTGTGTGTGTGTGTGTGTGTGTGTGTGTGTGTGTGTGTGTGTGTGTGTGTGTGTGTGTGTGTGTGTGCATATGTGCATGTGTGTTTATTAAAGACAGACAAATAGACAACGTGTGAATGTGCGTTCATGCTGCTCTACTAGGGGACTAGAGGGCACTGAGAGCTCCATTTTACTCCGCAGGAAGCGCTACAAAGAGAGCGTGTGGAAGAGGGACAAAGAGACAGACAGAGACAGACAAGGGAAGGGAGTTGCACCCACTTGCTCTCCTGGGAGGCCCACTGGACCTGGATGGCCTTTCTGCCCCTAAAAGAATAGAAATGGAGAAAAGAAATCAGATGAAGACAAACACAGACCAACGGATGGACACGGTCACAGACACACACAGAAACATGCGCAGGGCATAAATCTCACATGCTGTAGGTACTCATGTTAACAGTGCTACCTGGCAGAGAACATGTGTGTGCATGCGGGTATAATATAAATGCCTTCCTGTAGGACTCAGACCTTGTGTTGTGTGTGTGTGTGTGTGTGTGTGTGTGTGTGTGTGTGTGTGTGTGTGCATGAGCCATAACTAAACCGCAGAACACTGTGGATTGTGCTGACTAGAGAGAAATGAACAACCAGCGGAAAAAACGCATGAATGATGGAGTGAGTAAGGGGAGGAGGGACGGTGGGAGAGAAACAGAGAGAGGGAGAGGAAGAGAGAAACAGAGAGAGGGAGAGGAAGAGAGAAACAGAGAGAGGGAGAGGAAGAGAGAAAAAGAGAGGAGGCTCTGTTTTCCGAAAACATGCTGCCCAATATCTAGGAAAGAGCAATGTTGCTGTGTCGTCCAACCATCAAACCGACATGATTGTGTGTGGTGTGTGTGCATCTGTGGGTATGTGTGTGTGTGTGTGTGTGTGTGTGTGTGTGTATGCACACTCTCTCTGAAGCAGCAGATCTTTAATTGGAAACACATGGAGCCAGCTCCATATAATCGTGCACACACACACACACACACACACACACACACACACACACACACACACAGACACACACATTCAAATTTTACACACACTATTTATTTACATGTTTCACACATGCATTTTTATGATCTAAATCAAGGTAAAAGCTAAAAAATTGCAGACTCAAACAAACACATGAATGTCTACACACACTGTATACTGTATGCATGCACACACAAAACTCTCTCAGACAAGAGCCCACTTATGTAATGGAGCATTTACCCGCAATGTTTCATTTTCTGGCCCAGAAGCAGTTATTCATGAATGTCTTTGGCTCCCAGATACATATAGTAATTTTAGCCTTCAGAAAAAGGACTTGGTGTGTGTGTGTGTGTGTGTGTATGTGTGCGAGCGTGTGTGTGCATGCTTTATAGCCTACCTTACGCCCGAGCTGACCAGGCAACCCCACAGGCCCCATAATGCCCGGGTCTCCCTGAGAGACACACAAGCAAACAAACAAACAATACAGACAATTACTAGAAAACCATTTTATCATCTTCTGACCTGTTCCCATTTTACATCACAACTGTCTGTGTGTGTGTGTGTGTGTGTGTGTGTGTGTGTGTGTGTGTGTGTGTGTGTGGTCTTACTTTGTCTCCATTAGGTGCTTTTCCTGGAGAAAGTCCTGGGTCTCCTTTGTGACCCTGTGACAACAAATCCATTTAAAAAATAAAACATTAAGAAGTGTGTGGTGTGTGCATATAAATGTGTGTGTGTGCATGTGTGTGTTCTTGTATGTGTGTGTGTGTGTGTGTGTGTGTGTGTGTGTGTGTGTGTGTGTGTGTGTGTAGGTATGCCTATGCATTTATTCATTAATCAGTGAGAAGTCATTGAGTTGTGTATATGTGTGGGATCCACGTGTGTGTACATTTGTTAGTGGGCAAGTAAACACTCCCAGCTTTACTACTTCAAAGGCAAGGTTAAGGTATTAAGAGCTGAAGGCCTGCTGGCAGACAAAGACAACATCAAACAATGAACAAGCTCTACTTCCTCACATACACACACACACACACCTGGTGTTTTCATATTTCCAAGAGAAGTTGTAAAGTGTTTTAGTGACAGGAGTTTTGGAGGGGGCTAATGTGTGTGTGTGTGTGTGTGTGTGTGTGTGTGTGTGTGTGTGTGTGTGTGTGTGTGTGTGTGTGTGTGTGTGTGTGTGTGTGTGTGCACGCGCCCCTTAAAAGTGTGTCAGTAAGCGTGCATATGTTTTACAGCTTCTCTGGAAACATGGAAACACCAGCTCATAGAAAAGGAAAGCCGAGTAATGGTTCAGAAATGGTAAAGAATTTAGACCTACTCAGACACGTTCATACAAACTCAGAGGAATTTTCTCACAGTCCACTCACTCCGGATATCACTCAACATATTTATTAGTGTAAAATGCTGATGATAGGTCTGCACAACAACAAAAACAAATTTCTCTGTGTGTGTAAAAGGTAGAAGAGAGAGTGGGCCAGTTTGTCAGACTCTATGTAAGAGATGGAGTGAGCTATGTTTGTGTGTGTGTTTGTGTGTGTGTGTGTGTGTGTGTGTGTGTGTGTGTGTGTGTGTGTGTGTGTGTGTGTGTGTGTGTGTGTGTGTGTCTATATGTGTGTGTGTGTGTGTCTACACAGATGGAATATAAAAGGTGCATATATGCAGTACAGTACGTATGTGTGTGCTTATGTTTGCGTGCCTGTGTGTGTTTGTATGTGTCATTTGGTGTCTGGGTGACGGACTGCAATTCCCAGCATCCCCGTGGGAGGCACCCGGGGCTTCCAGCAGCGGTGCATCATCATTTCCTTAGCAACAGCTTGACAACCCCTGTTTTGGAGGAACAGCAGTCCCGCAGTCCCGTTCATTTTTAATGAGCCCCAAAATGTTCCCTTTGTCAAATAAATACATTTGAAGAGTTGAGTGGAAAAAGACACTCGGGAACAGATGCCAGAACAGAACATATTGTGAGCCCCCCAACCAGAGCCCCCACAATATGAGACTGCAGTCAGCGTGAGGTCATCAGAGACAGATGCGGGGACTGCTGCTGTTTTCACGTCTGCTACTGGCTGCCTGGCCAGGTGAGAGAGCCTGTGATTATGGCCCCTGGTACTAAAAGAGGGATGGGTATTTCCAAACACCTTAAATGTGCAGACCCGTAAACGGCGGTCAAAAGGTGGAACGGTAACCATTTGTTTGTCCAGACTTGAGAAGGACACCGGTGTGTAATGTGTAATGTGTGCATGTGTGCGTGCGACTCGTGTGAATGAGTGCTTAAGTGAATACAGTCCTACCTTTAGCCCTGGGGGACCTGGTCGTCCCGGTTTGCCGTGAGGTCCAGGAGGCCCCTATAATACACACACACACACACACACACACACACGCACACACACACACACAGAGAAGTCACAGTAAGAGCACAGAACAGAACAGAGAGACCCACACAGCTGTGGCTCTGGCTGCGTTTGCTGGAGTTAATCTAAAGACACTAATAGTTCAGAGCAAACTGATGAAAACTCCTCAGAGGGGTGTACTGTTCTTTGACAGGAAAGCATCCTTTAGCCTGTTTAAACACTTCCCACTCTGAATGACTGGCCGCCTCTGTTCGCGAGTTCACAACGTGCATGACTGGCGCCTCCCAAGGCCATTTTCCTCCAATCAGGGCAAGGAAAGCTGAGTCCAGCTCTTTAGCTGGTGGGCAGGACTCAGTCACGGTACATAAAAGCCAAAGCAAACAGAGCTGAGGAGGGACGAAGAAGCTAATGGAAATTAAATAAAAGTGGATGGGGGGGGGGGTCTTGGAGTTGCGCTGTGATGACCCCTGATTGACACTCTGGTCACCTCTGATCCCATTCTGACCTGCACCTGCCCTCCACGTGTGTGGGGTGAAAGGTCAGTGAAGGAGAGATGTGGTAAGGTCTGAGGTCAAGATCAGATAAACACACACACACAAACACACACACACACACACAAACACATACATTCACACTCAGATACACCCACTTACACATAAACAAACACTCGCTTCTCCCCCTTCTTCAACTTTCAAAGCGTAACGTGAGCATAGACCCCTTCTGTAACTTAGGAGCGAGACAGAACTTCTTTTGAATTATTATGGTCTGAGCGCTGTGCTTTACTACTGCCCATTCATTATTTCCAATGTGATCCCGCCTAACTCTCAATCACACACATACTGTACACACACACACACACACACACAAGCAATCACCATGCATTTTATATTTAATGGCAGCTGCACAGGACTCCGACCAGCAGAAGTGACAAGTGCTGAGGTTAAGATGTGGACTCATGGAGTCCTCACTGGAGATGGAGCTAATCTGGGGTTTACTATTCATGTTCACAAAACCATTGTAAAAACCGCACACATATGACCAAATAAAGGATAAAAATATATACACACATGTAAATACACAAACATGCATACACACAAATATATACACACACATTCGCAGGTGGCTGAGGTGGGTGGGTCTGTGAGAGGTATTCTGGGATGTGGACCAGGAAGCCGCAGGTTTAGAATTGTAACTATGGAAACCGCAGAACTACCCGAGGGTACAACCGAGGGGCCTGAGAGAGTGTATGAATGTGTATTATGTGCATGCGTGTGTGTAATCAGAGCCTTCTATAATAACAGGGTACTCACTTAAAAACCTGTATTCTAATTACATGAATTTTCAGGAATAGATTCAAAACATAACATTCAATCATCATGATCTACCCAACATAAAAAACTCCACACCCTCCGCACAGAATCATAAGCATGAGTATTTTTATTAGTCCACTCTACAGTGGAAACGGTTCATTTTGCTGCCGCTCCTTGGCTGGACTAGGAGCAGTACAGCAGCTGCATGAATAGCGCCACCTAGGGTAATTCTGGTTAAGTGCCTTGCCCAGGGCCACAGCTATATCCTTATGCTCAAGACACACAAGTACTGAGAGAAGGCCAACAACACTTAGTGCTGCACGTATCAAACTCTTTTCTTTTCTTGACAAATCATACCATTAGTACATTCTCTCTCTTTCTGGTCTCTTTTGTCTTTTTGAAGACTCTCTTCCTCTCTATGAAGACTCTCATCCTCTCTATGAAGGCTCTTTTCCTCTCTATGAAGACTCTCTTCCTCTCTATGAAGACTCTTTTCTCCTCTATAAAGACTCTTAGGAAGGATTAGGAAGGGCTTTCTACTGTACACTACCACTGAATGCAAATCACTGCTGCTGCTATTTCTCAAACACAGAACATACATAAGCAGTGAAGGTCTAAGGACATGATTATAAGTGAGGTATGTATACATGAGTTTAAAAATACTTAAACCATACTCTCATAGATTTGAGGGAAAATGTCATTGTTGTTCTACATATAACTACTTCTGGATCTACAATATGGATGCACTTCCGAGGTGTCTATTAGCAAACACAGGCCAAAACGTTTAGAATGCGATGATATGTTGAAATTGTTCATTTCTAGTACCGGTATGTCTAATAGCATATGTGTTTTGACAGAGGATGCACCAAAAACAATGGTCCCTTGAAATACAAGATCACTGTTCCCCCAGGAACATAGGAAACAAGCTGATTCTACAGTAGCAAACACCACCTATATCTGACATTTCAGATATCACATCAGCTTTCAAGGATAGTATAGCATCTTGTCTTTACCACTTCAACAGTAGTCCCACTCATGAAAAGACATCAACATCTATTAACAGCAAAATGTGTCCCAATGTGTCCCAAATGCAACCAGTGTTTTCTTCAGTCTTTGCCCTACTGGAGGCCAACTTACCCTTGGTCCTTGCTTCCCTGAAGGGCCTGGCTTCCCCGGTGGCCCCGGAGACCCCTATAAAAGGCACACATACACACACACACACACAAACTCATTACTGGGGAAGAGAGCACATAAACAAGGCAAAGGTCACTAGCCTATAACCAACTCAATTCTTCCAATGTCACATTTCTGATAATCTGGTTTGGTCTCTAGCACAAATACCTAGCGTAAAGTCTGTTATATTTCATGCAAGCTGCACTTTCCAAGTGAGTAGTTGAGTTCTTCCTTCAACCTGAAAATCATTATTGTGGAGGGCTATTGATATCAACATGTGGTTATTTTCAACAATCAAACTGCTATCATGCAGGCTCGTAAACTTGCTCATGACATACTATGAGAGAGCAGCCTAAAAAGCTTACAATTTGTGAGAGCAAAGTACACTCTATTTCGGCTCTCTACCCCCTTTTTCCCTCAGTCACCCACCCTCCCTGCACATACCCCCCCCCTTAACAGGGCCACGTGGCAGAAGAAAAAAGGGCTCCATTGAAAAGAGGGCTCTGTGTGTGTGTGTGTGTGAGTGTGTGTATGTGTGTTTGTGTCAGTGTGTGTGTGTCAGTGTGTACGTGCACGTGTGTGTGAATGAGTGTAAGAGTGTGCGTCGGTGTGTGTGACTGTGTATGCATATGTTTATGCAGTGTTGCCATATATTACAGCAGTGAGATCTAAGAACACACACGCACATAGGATTTATGGTGCATTTCAGAGCACACACATGTGCCTTTGTATGTTTCTAAAAGCTGCTCGTGTGTGACAGAAATCACACACACACATCCACACAGAGTGCAAGGCGAGGTCGAGTAAATGGGTGCGTGTCAGCGTGCGTGTCTAAAGACTATTTGTGTATGTTAAAAGTGTTGTGTGTATGTATGTTTGACGCAGTGTTGCAGTGTGTGTGCATGCATGTGTGAGTGCGCGCATGCGTGTGTGTGTGTGTGTGTGTGTCTTTCTGCATGTATGTGAGTAAAGCAGTGTCTGTTAGCACTGTACAGAGCACTGTGAGAGGACCACAGAATGGCATGGTTTAGGCATTACGCCTTTGATAATGACAGACAGCTATTGTCTAAACGACACACACACACACACACACACAGATACAGACATAAATACACGCTCTGGGCAGGTTCCTAAAAATGCAATTAACCTGCCTAATTACAGACATGCACACACACCCACACCCATCGCACACTTACGCAGACAGACCCCACACACACCCACACACACTCATCGCACACTTACGCAGACAGGCCCCCCCCCCACACACACACACACACACCCTGTTGTGTGTGTGTGGGGGGGGACACTTCTTGCACAGGACACTTCTTGCACAGACTCAACAAACCACTAATAGATATTGTCACATCGCCATAGGGTTTTTTAACAAACGCAACACAAAAGCGAGCTGTGACGACAGCTCTCCTTTAAAACATACAATAGTGAACATTGACTCATCAAACATCTACTATCAAACTCATTTTGTGAAAGGAGTGAATGTTTCAAAGTAAAAGCTGAAAATTCCCCACAAATCAATTCCAGAAACAATTCCAAGCAACCAGTTCATATTGCGTATGTATTCTTCCAAAGAAGTTCCAAAGAAGACCTAGGGTCAAGGGAGTGTAACTCAAGAATAATGCACTGACCGACACTGTGGAGTCAGGGGGTGACGTGCACAGAATTTAAGGTGAGTCAAGGGAGCAGAACTCAAGCCAGACTGTCGTCTTTAGTGGCCCACATTTGTCTGGGTAACCTTGTGCTGTCGTTTTTGTGTTTAGACCTGTTTCGGTGTGGTCTTGTTTTTTGGCAAGTCTCTATGGAGAGAAGCTGAAAGGAAAGGGGGCACAGGGGATAAAGAAAGAGAGAGAAAGAGAGAGAGAGAGAGAGAGAAAGAGAGAGAGAGAGTAAGAGAGAGAGATAGAGAGAGTTGCAGTGGGGGTTGCACTAAAGTCAGCTGGGCTCACAGAATTCATTAGAATGCAGACTACTCTACGTTGCGGTAGCACAGGAGCAGAACAAAGATTTTCCTTTTAGAACTCGGATTCTGCTGACCACACACATGGTGCCGCGCAGTCTTGTTCCACTCACAGCACACTTCCACACATATGGCCCGGCACATATAAACAACTCACTGAGGCACCGCCGCAATCAATGCAAAGTCAAATACAATCCTTTCCAGAAATCTTCACATCAGCATATTCACATTCACACACAAACACAAACACATGCACATTAATGTGTCTAGTTATACTAAATGCTGACGCTCAGCAAACAGACTTTCCCTTCATTCAGAAGACTAACCGCCGGTTAGTGCATGACTCAAAAACCACAGAAGTTCACATCCATGGAATGATTTACGGGAAAAAAACGATGAGAACACAACGTGGGTCCACACGTGGGAATGCCACAACTATTCAAAAGCAAAAGCAGTCGGAAAAGGTAAGCAGTCGGAAAATGACTGATCTGCAGAGGATGACATTTAACAGCTGCGGCTAGGTTTGGCCCATCTTCTGCTCAGAATGTTTGGCTGTGAACGTTCAAATTCCACTCACAAAGAAACACGTTCTCTGACATTATGACATCATGTTCTCCTCAATGAATCGGAGCCTCGGCCTAAGATGCTGTCTCGTGACCTTTAGGAGGATGTGGCTCAAATGAAATTCATCCGGATGATAAAATTAAGTTTTAAAATACTTTTTTTTTCTTGCAGTAACCACTTAAAATCCATGTGTTATGTAGTGTTTATGTAATGCAATCTGTGATTCATGAAATGCAATGTCTGATGATCTCAATGCAATGATTCGATTATCTTCAAAGGGGCACAGTAATAGGAATCTATAAAAAGGGCTCACTTTAATGAAGGCCCTTCTACGAATACTTAAACAGAGGATCAACAGAGGTTATTAGAAAATACAAAACTTCAAATAACACTTTTATGTATCAAAAGAGTGATAAACACAGGGGTTGATGTGTAAATCATGACGCGTGTAATGTTTTAAGGGGCGCCATCGTCGTCCACTTTGAGAGGCCGTAATTCTGACAAGACCTGTCAACTTTTTCCATGGCTATCTCCACCTTTCTGTCTGCCACTAATTACAGCTTGTCTTCCCTGCATGAAGGTGCAGACAGCTGGCACCGCTTCAAGCAATCACTGAGAGGATCTCTAGGGGGGTGTGCTGGGCTTTAGCAGTGCAGCTCATTTGAAACAAGTGTGCCCTCAAGTCGTCTGCGCTGCCTGCATCCCCGCTGTCTGTTTTGATCAATGAATGCCTCTCTCTGTGTTACATACGGACGGTGGTATTTGGGGGAAAGCTTGGTCAAAACAACTGAGTATGAGTAGTGTGTGACGCTTGCCAAGGTGGAACCTTAGAAAACGATCCATGGAGAAACCCTCAAAGGGTGTCCCATGTGGTTGCTCCACTGGCACCTGCGGTGCACTAATAGTAATGCCGAGTCAAACTCTGAGAGCCGAATAAACCCTGTCATGTTGGATCAGACACAATCACAGCACTGTAATATAATTTGCTTGCTATAAATAACTTCAAATTAACGGATAAAATGATGCACAAATATATATACTATAAGGTGTTTTAAGATGTGTTGAGAAGTCTTACGATAAAATCCAATGCGTCTGATCCACGTTCACAAAGACACATACACACACAGGTAAAACACACACTGAAATATCTCACCGGAAATCCAGGCTCTCCCTTCAGCCCTGGGGGTCCAGGCAGCAGGAGAACCTCTGAGAGGTCAGGGTTGTAGGTGACAAACTGGTCCATGGCCAAGGTAGGGGTGGATTCCAAGGTGACTCTGGGTGTAGACGGGGTCACAGCCATGCGTTGGCTCTTTCTGGAAGGGGTACGCGAGGTGGGCCCTGCCTCCTTGGTGGCTTTGGGAGGGGGGGTGGAGGCAGTGGGCTTCCTCACTGGAGCTTTCTTAGGGGTTGGCTTAAGGGCAGGCAGGGCTTGAGTGGTGGGCTTTTTGGCAGTAGGCTTTGCGGCTGTGGGTCGCTTTAAGGTGGGCTTTGGAGGGGTTGGCCTTTTGGAGGTGGTCTTGGTGGCAGCTGGTTTAGTGGGAAGGGGTTTCCTGGAGGTCTTGGGGGGTGTTGATTTTGGGGCGGTTGGCTTAGCAGAGCTGGGCTTGACTCTCAGGGTGGGTTTGGGGGAGGCCTTCCTGTCAGTTGGTCTGGGTGTCTGGGGCGTTTGAGTCCGTGTTTGAGCTACGGTCTGAGTACGCTGCGTGGGTCCATGGGGCGATGGTGACACCAAAGTGGCGGCGAGGGTTCTTGTGACTTGCGGGGCTTTCCATGGCAACGGCTCACGCTCAAGGGGCTGACGGAGCAGGGAGTGGGTGTGGTTTGAATGGCCGGGGTCCTCTTTGCACTCGGGGCGCATGATGCTGCAGAATCCACCATCGGTCGCCCGTTCCCAGTTCACCAGGTCCAGCTGACACAGCTCCCCTTCCAAGGCCACGCCCGAGAGCCGGGCACCACCACGGCCGAGCTGGAAGCTCCCGCGGGGGTCCAGGGGCGCAGGCTCGGCCGGGAACAGTAGCGTCTGAGTCCTCTGGCTGCAGCCAGCCTGCAGCGTCACCCGCCGGCCACTCACGGACAGCGCCAGGGAGTGCGAGCGCCCGTCGTGAAGGTCCACCGGGAAGCTGACCGCGTTGGCCGACGCGCCGGGCTGAGTCTGCGAGGGCGCGTCAGCTTGGACGGTCAGCTGGCCGGGCGACAGCTCCACGCCCAGCTGCAAGCGGGAGCCAGAGTGGATAGAGAAGAGGAAGGCAGAGTTTCGACGGTGCAGGCGCAGGCTCACGAGCACTGCCAAGTCCATGTGTGTCGGGGCTGGTGTGTGTTTGCTGGAGGAGGGGAGGAGGGAGAGGAAGGGTGCTGCCAGGCGAGCCCGTGATGTAAGGATGACCCCCGTCGGCACGGAGATGACCCCTGGAGGAACGGAACGTGACCCCTGACCTCCACGCAAGCCCAGTCTCTGTAGCACGTCCACATCTAGAGAAAACAGAAACAGAAGATGAATACAGGCAGCAGGCGCAATGCACACTACATTGTAATCACACACCTTCCTCAGGACTGTATTTTTATTGCTCAGTGCCGTATCCCTAATCACACTGCTCAAACACCTCAAATTTAACTCTAGCTCAAATTTAACCATAATGAGTCCAAACAACAGCTCGCCAACCACTGGGTCATTCCAATATATCTGGGTCATACATTCCAGTATATCAAGATTGATAAGTTAAGTCAACAGGCATCATACTCCTTGAACATCCCAAAATTAGTTGTGGTTTGTAAACATAACTAGAGTTACTGTGTCTATTTGGAAAATGCCTTTGACCAGTAGCCGATGTGTTTAGTAGAGGGTACCTGTATAACATGGTGAAAATCTTAAAAAAGCTCTCATCAAAACTTGGCAGACAGCTGACATCTCATGACATAAAGACATATGAACTACTGATACTGTTTGTTGTCTTAACATTTCTATGCATTTGCAAACAGAAATAGCAGTTGCCTATTAAAATTGTTGGGTACGATATTTACGCCTTCATATAAGGCTTTGTATATTTACAGTAGGTCTACTATCTGTCAAAGAAAGCACTGTAATTATTACAACAGTATAGGCCTATTCTACACCAAGCACTAGTAAGCTTTTAAGCAAGCTGTTAGCCTAGCTGTTCTGCCATAAAACTGTATCCCTGTAGGCCTACAGGGATTTCATCATGTTGTTTTGTTAGTTTCAAAACAACAACAAAATACCAGTAGAATCTTCTACAAATGTCCCTGTGTCCTAAAAATTACAATAAGGAATGCGCTGAAACTGAAGATCTACCACTTTTACCACAACACCTCGCCTTCATCGTTTTACGTAAACATGCACGGTTGAATTGAACAGCTCCAGTTTCCATCTCGCTAAATATACAGATGAGCTGTGGTTTCCCAATGGCACGTGCGCTCTGATGCGCGCCAAATGCAAGCCTCTCTTATGTATTGTGTTTGGCCACCAAATGTATTATTGTGTGTGATAGTCTGCCTTGGCTTTATAATAGCGGATACATGTAAATAGGAGTTACGGTAAATATTCCCAATACTGATGTCGTTATTTTAGCACTGGTAAAGATTTGTTAAATATGTCCCTGTAGCCTACCAGAGGAACAAACATAAGGTAATTGTGTGGGCATGTGAGCAAGTCCTTCATAGTAACCCATGCACAATTTGTTTTTGAACAACCTTACATCAATTTGGCCAATGATTTCTTTTCTGTCTCTGACAGCATTCAAGATGGTTTGTATGCTTTATAAACTGTTAAAAATGTTTTGAGTGAAGGTGACTTATGGTGGTAGTGGCTGATGGTGAGAGATGACCTCAAACCATTCTAGATAATAGTGCAAAACCCAACATATGGTGGTCTGAGCTTGTTTTTCACTGTTTTTAAACTAGCTTGTTGTGTAGTGTCTACAGGGCTAAGATCCTGTTCTCTGAACATAAAAGTCATTGCACAGCAAAACCACCTATCATCACTGCAAATATAATGCTAATTTGTGCTGCTTTTCTGTGGTTGTTTGTTTGTCAGATTTCTATTCGCTTTTTTACCTCAACGCTCAGCCTGTTTCCAGATCAGCATAGAATCAGCCTGGCATGCAAACACTAACTGGGTAACTGCATTTGTAATTGGCATTTATGCTTAAAAACCTCCCAGTGCCCCCAAGCCAGTCCAGTTCAACACAAACACTCGCTACACGCTAAAAACATAACACAAACATCACATGCAAGTCATTACAATGTGCACATCGGATGTAGTCTTTCACGATGGTACATAAATAGCTTAATTTTTGATAGGGGTCTTTTCTCTACCTCTCTAAGCTTTAAGTCTTAAAGCCCAGAGAGGTAGAGAAATAAAACCTTTGTGTTCCAGACATTTGCCATGTTCTATCTCTTTCAGTCTGTTGCATCATATAATTAGCTCACCTGGCCTTGTCTATGCAAACTCATGTGGTTAATCCATTAAAAGAGCTGCAATGTTGAGAAAATGCCACTTTCACTTTGAAATGCACACTGACTGGAAGTTACCTAATCTGGCCACAGACATATTTTGCATTACATACCAGATTTAAAACAAAAGAAGGAAAGCCGTGCAGAGTGACTAACACTTCTACCTAATTCATCAGGGACAAGGGACAAGGGGTGAGACGACAAGGTCCTGCTGTGCCAAAAACCTCCTGTTCGTGCCAAAAGGAGTACAGTAAGTCTCTCAAAGTCCTCTCTCAAGAGTCTCCTTGGTTTATTACATAAGTCGGTGCCATACCACAATAATATACAGAAATTACACCAACAGAGGAAAGAATGTATGGTAGAAATAATGATAATCAGTACAGACACCATTCTAGGGTAAGTGACTTGCAAATATGAAGACAGATCTGCACTGGGCAGTATTCACAGAGCAGAGATTCTTCAGATTTAGTGAAACACGGGTAGACAGAGGGAGAAAGAGAGACAGGAAAGAGAGAAAACAGATGCACAACAGAAGGCAAAAATAAACATTCCATATGCAAACCCAGAGGTAATGGACACCGAACAATAGACCATTGCAGTGGCACACTGCTCCTCAAGACACATGCGAACCATGCATGCTGACAGGAAACCGCTCCAAGCTACCTGTCTCATTTATAAACTGAATCTATTTTGGATGCATTAGAAAAAATATATAGAATTAATACATGACTTAACTTTTTAATCAAACCTTAAGCGTAACTCCAGTTCTCATGCGACAGATATGTAATAGTGATACTGGTTGTTTTCACATTTCTACCCATCTAATACAGACCAATACATATTTACTGATGTTTTTAGCATACACCTTACCTTCAGAGAGTACTTGAGCAAGTCCCAGGTGACAACTACAGTAGAGAAGAGTACAGAGGAGTAATGCTCTCCTGTGGACAGGCAGAGAGAGACAGGGGAGAGAAGAGGTCAGTTAATGATGATGATGATGATGATGATTATGATGATGATGATGATGATGCATTATACTCTATGATGAACACACTGTCCCACCCACATAATTTTGCAGTGAGAATAGAGAGAGAGAGAGAGAGAGAGAGAGAGAGAGAGAGAGAGAGAGCTAGCGGGACACAAACACACACACACACACTCACACACCCTTAGTAAAGACCCTGTGTTTGACCACAGATCAACCCTGCCAATCAGAGGCCAGAGAGCACACTGAGCATACACTGACTAACACACACAGATGAGTGTGTCTGGGTGTTAAGTGTGTGTAAGTCTGAAGAGGACTGACTCACTGTCTGTGAGCTAGAGTGACTGCAAGTGTGTATGTGTGTATGTGTGTTTGTGTGTGTGTGTGTCTGCACATCTGCACATATCTTGGTGTTTAGCTTTTTTAAGTGCATAGATATGTGTATACATAATGTGTGACCAATGTGTTTATCAGTATGGTTAGGCTATACCTTTAATGGCGCGTAAGTCTAAAACACACATCTGTCTGAATGACCTGGACACCTGGATATGCTTGACCCAAGGGCTAGAAAAAAACTTATCCAACCTTAATACACAAATTTTGACCATCATGAACAAAACAATCTTTCTCTGTCACACAAACACACACACACACACACACACACACACACACACACACACACACACACACACACACACACACACACACACACACACACACACACACACACACACACACACACACACACACACAATGTGTCATTGTGTGTATGACTGTGTGTATGGGAGAGAAAAGAAACAGATTTTGCTCTCCTTTTTTCTGTCTCATTCATTTACTGCATGGAATTCCCAGGGCCACCACCCACCAACACACACACACACACACACACACACACACACACACACACACACACACACACACTAGGGTCAGTGGAAAATTCCTTCAGTGGGGCAGACACTGACAGACATTGATGAGAGAGAGAACATGACCCCACTCTGAAAACACACCACAGCTCCATCCACCTCCCAGGTCATTCCACCCCCACAACCCCCCTCAGTAATTTCCGCACAGTGAATCGCTCCATCCAAATCACATACTTCTGAAGATAAATGAAAGGTGTGTGTGATGTGTGTGTGTGTGTGTGTACTACACTAACAAATTGGTCAGTTAACACTGCCCACGCATGCTCATGCACCTTTGAGTTTTAAAACTCCGAGGTGCTTTAGAATATGCACGAGGTGGATGAGCAACAGATGTTAAGCGACTGGACAGAGCAAAAGCTCGTGACCAGGATTTGTATTAAACTAATTTGAAAGCCAAACCCCGTCCACTTGTCACCGACACCTCATTTCATATGAAAGTAAAAGCTAGCTGCTCAATTGGCCATGAAATGTTGTTTAATTGAGTGCGCTAGCGCGATTTCAAACAGCACACGGATATCAGAAGGGTCTCAAAATAGACAGACCACGCTGACCCAATAACGTACAGTGAAAGTGTGAAATACTGAGCGTGTCTTGTCTTTGAAGCACAAGTTGGACTGGTGCCTCAGTGGCTCCATGCAGACAGAGGCAAGGGGAATGAATCAGGTTCAACACCAAACGCTCTCTGAGCCAAAGGTTTCTACTCGCACCAAAGAGTGAGTTCCTCCCCAGTGCGATTGGACTGAGGAAGTTTTTTTTGCAAGAGCAGTCAGTCAGCGAATCTCGTCTATCACCTCTCTTTGATCTACACCTCCGCTCTCTTCATTCATCCATCCATTCATTTAGTCAGTCAGGTGAAAGAGCGTCCGGTGAGCGGGTGGCGCACTGGCGATGCATAGTTGCGCACCTTCTGCATTAGACCTGAGTTGTTCACCTTCAGGATTAGCATTAAAGTTGTATTTACGTTGAAAATGGTATAATAGCAACCTATAGAGTGGGGCAAATATGTATTCCAAGTTAACAGTTGTATATGTAATTTCGAAGTAGGATGAAAGTTACTTTGAAGTCTAACAGTTATTTACTCTCAATGAAAAGCCTGGACAGTGAGAAAATGTATTACCAAGGACCCATAATAAACTACCTAACCGAAACAAAAAGTAAATTTCCTTAAATTAGACCGATAGGTAGGCCTATACAGTCCACGCTCAAAAATGGATTCTCCTGCTGCGTCATTATTGTAGCAACTCAGAGGTCTTTAAAGCGAATTTGTACAAGTCGCTTTAACGCCGGGTGTGAGTTACAATGTCCTATTCACAAGCTTCTACTGTCATAGCTGTGTTTGTGTGTGTGTGTTAACCACATAGTAGCAAACGCAAAAGTAAATACAGCTTCCGACAAACACACACACACACACACACACACACACAAGCACACACACACACACACACACACACACACTGGGGCGCTCGCACACGCACGTACAGATACGCGAGGTCTAACTATGCGACTTTTGAGCGGAGCGCTTCCGCCGCTCGCAGGAGGAGGGCCATGTCATGTTTCCCCTGAATGCCGCGCGCTTTTGGTTAACGGTAAATTCAAATGTGTTGTCCCGAATATGTTGCGTTGCGTAAAAAGTTTCGCATTTGAACAAGGGGGGGATGGGGAACAGCCGACCATCTTAACGTCGTTTCCTTCATAACTTAAGAAATCTCAGAGAAACGCTGAAAGCCTCTGAGTAGTCAGACTCTTTGACGTATGGTCAATTGACAGAACCACAGTAAATATAGTGAAGCCTGCCAAGGTGTCTCTGACGAAACTAACTCAATAGCTGTAATCTACAATGCACCCAGTGAGTCTCCAGAAAGAATAACAACACAATGACATACGGCAAGCTTCTGCGGAAGGCCAGCTGTATGGGTGAAATCTCAGGGCTCTTTCAGGTCGGTTAGCTCAGAGCTGAACCACCGCCAATCAACACAGGTAGCCGTTCGCTCCGAGACACTTCAACAAGCTCCCATTCATTCCGCTCAACACACACACATACACACATACACACGGATTCTGCGAGCACACCAGAATTTTCCGCTGACCACTGACTCCCAAGAGTTTAACACAGTACCGAGGAAAGGAACTTGACACTTACTTGCATAGTTAAAACAATATCATCATCTCACGTTAACAAACACTTACTTTGGGTCGAGTCGAGAGGTTCTGCAATCTCTCCTTCGGGTCGCTAAATTCATTTGTATTCATCTGTCCCGGCAGGGTTAGGGTTAGGGTTCAAAAAAAAATCCGTTAATCACAGCGTGATCCCGACACCGACCGACAGACCGCGTGCCCCAGCCGCCGTCTCATGCATCGGATAAGCCCGTACAAGTGATCCTTCCGGGGCTCGAGCTCCCGTCCGGCCCCGTAAGCCGCGCGCGTATATCCGTATGTGGAGCGACTGTGGACGGCGTGCGCCGTTCCTGCTGTGCGTCAGTCCGTTCCCCTCGCGCCGCTGCTGCAGGCATCTATGCCGCCGCTGGGGCTCTCGGAACGCTGTGATATGTCAAAGGAAGATTGTGTGTGTTTAATGTGTGCCTGTGTTTGCTGGGGGGAACCTTCGAATAAAGTGGGGAAGTGGCGCACACGTTCTTTTTCGTTTTTTAAATAGCCTCTTTGCCGGGGAACCGTGGCGAAGGCAGGCTCTAAGACCCGGTGTCCGATTACAGACCGACCTACACCGCCTTCCGTGGGAGGATCACACCGAAGCAAAGACACACGACCCCCGCCTTTCTTCAAACCACGGCTCGGCCTGGTGGGAATGAATGCCTCGGTGTTAAAATAAATGGAAACAACGTTAATAGGCTTAATAAACGTCATTATCGAACGACAGAATGTTTATGTGTCTAAAATAGGCCTTGACTACTATTGAGCGGCACTGTTTCCACTAAATTGCGAGTTAAACGTCTGTAAATTGTCCAAGAAACGTAGGGTGTAGGCTAGTTTATGTTAGATATGGAACGTTGTTGTCTGTTAGCCTCAGGTACTTTGGCCCATTAATTCTGCCTTTTTCGGCAAATTCCTTTCTGCCAAGAATGTGTGGTTATCATACACACACAGTGGAGATGCTAATCTGAAACAACGGGCTACGCCCACGTTCATACCTGAACCTGGTCCAGTCAATCAAATGCTTTTTGCACTAATCAGATAAGAGCATGTTTGCTTATTTATTCAGTAGTACACACTAATAACTTTTTTTGGTTATTTTAATGCACACCTGAGGGCTGGCTAAAAAAGAGTCTCTCTCTCTTTTTCTCGCACACACACACACTAAGGCCCACATGCCAGCTAATAGGCATTCTGTAAGACGATGGAGAGTAAATAGATGTAAATATATTTCAGTATGCTCAGTCACTTCTAAAATGCCCTCACAGGTAACTCTTCTCTTCTCCTTTCTCCCTTTCATTTGTTCAGTAAAGCTCTCCCACCCCAACCACACCTCATAATCTTCCCTCTTTGTTTGTCATTCTTGTCTTTTTTCCTGTCATCACTTTGTTCCTCCCATCTCATCTTACCTCATCTTCTCCTCACCCAGCTCCTCTCCTCTATACTCTCCCCCTCCCCCTCTCCACTCTTCTCCTCTCCTCTCCTGTCCTCTTTTCTCTTTGTTGGTGATATGACAAATGAAGCACAACACTTAGTGATTTGCCCTGTCTTTCTTTCCAGGCCCCACACTCTATCTATTACTCTCATGTTTGCCAGTGAATTTTATGACTTTTGAAGACATCTTGGCACGTTATAGGGGATATCACTATCACAGCAGAAGAGCTGGTGAGTCAGAGATCTGGGTGATGTGAGTCTCTAGGGCCAAGTCTGACTAGGCTCACTGTGCATCAGTCTCAATAGTGAATCAGACTTGAGAAATACTACAGGAATCCCAGTTTAATTCCCAGCTGGGCTTTCTGGCTGTGCTTGCTCCTGGATTAGATAGAAATTTCCCCCGACAGTGTGTGAACAGGACGCATTTATGTTGTTCAGAGAATCCCACACTCTCAGTCCCATGAGGTCACTAAAGTGAATAACATGATGTTTGTTGGAGCTACATTAGTTTGCCTTTAGTAGTGGTAAATTTGTTAGTTAATTTGTTTATTATGATTTTACTCACATTAGTAATATATATTTTGGTGATATTCTTTTGCTCGTTATTTGTTTAGTTAATTGTTTTGATAAATATGTGTAGTCTTTATTTTTTGGTTAGTTTACTAAAATATTTGGTTTAGACACCTGGGGGCAGTAGTGGGCACAGGTAAAGATGAATATAGGTAGTAAGTAGGAGGAGGCCTGTATGCACCTGGGTGGTGGGCACAGGATTTTTTTACCAGCACGAGAGATGCCATGTATTGTTTGCTGCAGCTGGAACTAAATAAACCAGCCACAAAACCCGAATCAAGCCTGGGATTGACTTTATTTCTTGCCTGCGTACATCACCTGCCCAGGGTGCCAGAAGTTGTCGTTTGAATGTTTGATTTAAGTTTAATTTTATTTTGTTGACAAACGGCCACTACAATGTTAAAGAGGAGTTGATCCATATCCCTTGAAGATGGAACCTTGGATAGAATCCCCCAGTTGAACAACGATAGTGCTTAGCTACTAGCTATACTACAAACTGTTCACTAGAAAACATACAAGACCATATCTTTTTCTATCTTATGTGATCATGTAAACAATATTAAAACCAAATCAAATCTAGACTAAACTATTTTTAGCATAGCTAGCATAGCGGTCATATAGGGATTGTCAAATTCAAAGTCATCTACTGCCTGAATTTTTGGTCAACAATTCCTGAGACACTTGAAACACCGGGGCACATGAAACTTGGTGGGCATGCAACCCCACTAGGCCCCTAACCTGACAATAGCCAGATGAATTTCGCTCCGCCTAGCTCCACTCATCCATCTGGAACCGATCCATTGAAGTGTTGCTTCAGAAGGCTGGGCCTAATCAAAAAATGCTTGCATATGATTGAATAAGCCACTTGTCCGTCATCTATTGACGTGCTACTTCAACCACCCACATCGAAGCCAACCCGTGACGCTGACAACAGTCTCACAGTCGCTTCTACGCTATGTCACATCTATGAAACTCCCGCCCTAAGGCCCTGATTGGCTGAACCATAAAGTCGGGTTGCAGAAATCACTCTCAATGGAAGAGGTCCCAGATGGATGTGAGTGAAGCTAGGCGGAGCTAAGCGGAACGACATTCATCTGGCTATTGTCAGGTTACTAGGCCCCCGCAATCAGGAACTGATTACACCTGCCATGCACAATTGCACATTTGGTCCCCTCTAATGTTGACTCCATGGCTGCGGCCTTGGTTTAAGTTTCTGTGTTGGCATGTGCATTTGAATCCGTATGCATTATAAATCATGTGGATGTTGTGGTTGCTCCATGTGTGCTTTATTGAGCACTGTATTAAAGTGTAGTTCCGTCTCACCCTGTCTGTCCCTCTGTTATTCCTGACTTTGTGTGTGTGTGTGTGTGTGTGTGTCATTTTAATGAGTGTAGAAGATGGCTCTATTAGAAGCCTGTGATACATTTAAAAGACAATGTTATGCAAAGAGACCGAACGGCTCATTTATCATCAAATCACAATACACTTTCTAAGCTGAGCCACAGGAAGTCACTGAAGACACCCTCATCAGCAGGTGCAATATACAGTTGTATTATCAGATGATTAGGAATCAGATCAACCGTAACATAAAACTTTATTACCTGTCACCCTCAGCCTCTTAACTGTTTGCCTTTGAACATACTGTAGCATTAACCCATATTCAAAATGCTTAACCTCTCATAACCCAAATATCCTTCACAACCCCCCTAATGTGAGCCAATGTACAGTGAACCTAATGACCTGTAAGTCAGACAGAGAGGAGGGAACATGGCAGGCAGCACAACACAGTTATGGACAACCTAATTGCTTCCCTAGTTTGTCTTTGTATGACTAGTCATTCTTCATCCCTCTTTAACTCCTCTAATGTTGACTCCATGGCTGCGGCCTTGGTTTAATCCAACACTGACCCCATAAGATCAGGTATTTTTGATGTCCTTTGCTCATGTTGTTACCAGTAATTTTGTCAAACAAAGCACCTGTTCTGGCTAAGATACACTTGTTTCCCTTGATGTCAGTTTCTGTGTTGGCATGTGCGTTTGTATCCGTATGCATTATAAATCATGTGGATGTTGTGGTTGCTCCATGTGTGCTTTATTGAGCGCTGTGTTGAAGTGTAGTTCCGTCTCACCCTGTCTGTCCCTCTGTTATTCCTGACTGTGTGTGTGTGTGTGTGTGTGTGTGTGTGTGTGTGTGTATGTCTATGAGCAAAGGGCTGCAATTACGCACATTCATATATTCTTACAGCCTTCTTTAATCACTGTGCTCGTATACACATATACACACACTCTCCCTGTGTACTCCAAGTCCCTCCATGTCTGTTTTCTCTTCCTCTCTCTAATTCTATCTTTCATCTCTGTCTCTCTCTCTCTACTTCTCTCGTCCATCTTTCTCTCTCTCTATCTCTCATTTACACACAGACGCACACACGCATACATGCATATATACACTCCCTTACTTTGAACAACTTGGTGTGAACCATCGTCTTCGTCTTAAAAAAGTCCTTTGAGTAACCACACAAGGCCAGATCAAAAGATCAGACAGAGCAGGCCATCATTTAGGTTCTGATGACGCAGATACACACACACACACACACACACACACACACACACACACACACACTCCCATCAATGCTCATTTGTTCATGCACCCGCTAACATATGTTCCAACATACACACCCAGGCATTAGGAGTTTGGCACAAATACATCCACAGGCTCACACACCCATTCAAACTCATCCATGCCCAAGCACGCCCATGCAGACAAGTAGACAGGCATATATATATATATAATTTCTACATTGTCTACAGCAAAAGAAGCAAGCACACACATTTTAATGAGTGTAGAAGATGGCTCTATTAGAAGCCTGTGATACATTTAAAAGACAATGTTATGCAAAGAGACCGAACGGCTCATTTATCATCAAATCACAATACACTTTCTAAGCTGAGCCACAGGAAGTCACTGAAGACACCCTCATCAGAAGGTGCAATATACAGTTGTATTATCAGATGATTAGGAATCAGATCAACCGTAACATAAAACTTTATTACCTGTCACCCTCAGCCTCTTTACTGTTTGTCTTTGAACATACTGTAGCATTAACCCATATTGAAAATGCTTAACCTCTCATAACCCAAATATCCTTCACAACCCCCCTAATGTGAGCCAATGTACAGTGAACCTAATGACCTGTAAGTCAGACAGAGAGGAGGGAACATGGCAGGCAGCACAACACAGTTATGGACAACCTAATTGCTTCCCTAGTTTGTCTTTGTATGACTAGTCATTCTTCATCCCTCTTTAACCACAGACTGTAGACTCTCCTGCAGTTGCACATCCCTCTGACTCCTTTCTCTCTCTCTCCTTCCCTCTCTTCCTCTATCTCTCTCTCTCTCATTTTGTCCATCCATTTCTTTCTGTCCCATTCTCTCCCACACGCTTTCTTGATTTGAATTTGACTCTCAGTCTTACTTCCTATCTCCCTAGCTATCATCTCTGTCTGCCATGACGGAATGCTCGTTCTTTCTTTTGCCATTCTTTCTTTCTTTTTTTCTTTGTCTCTTTCTCTCTCTCTCTCTCTCTCTCTTTACCAGCTCTGCTCTCCCACAGGCATTTCCCGGGGTGGCACCAGCAGAGCCATAATGACGGACCTGCTGTCTCATAACCGGACCAGAATAACCCTGATGCACACATGCATGCATACACACACACACACACGTTTGCAGGAAATGCTCGCTGTGTAGAAGGCTTATTCATAGGAGTTTTTTTCTCCCATTTAAAGACTCACATGTAGGTAAACCACATCCCACAACATTCACTTACACTATGACATAAAAGAGTTGATATAATAAAAAAAATAACACACTCGTCCACCACCAAGTTGCCTACACACTAAGAAACAGACATATACTGTATGTAGTTAACTACAAATAAACATAGGCTGTTATGCCTCCAATGGTCTGAATTTAAGTTTTGGACGAGTACATTGAGGCAAATGGACTTGACTGGTCTTGTTGTGTGGGAGAGTTCAGACGTGGGCGCAGCTATGACTGGGAATAACAGTGGAGTGAAAGCTTTCATCAAGCAGAGAGCCCTGAATGCAAATTTCACGCACCGTATATGCTCCATTGCGAAGTGCTTGCGGATAAAGGATCAGCTGAATTTATTTTTACATTTGCCGTAGTATTGTCGATGGGTTTAATAAGACA
>NC_063200.1:31788778-31791278 GCF_017589495.1 Alosa alosa
CACACACACACACACACACACACACACACACACACACACACACACACACACACACGTGATTGTCTAAACAAAACCGTGCCAGTTAGAACTGGCACAGCTATTTTTGTGGCTCCTGGTCCAGAGTGGGATACTGTATGCCTCGAGTGGCCCCAAGAGTCATTACCACTGGTCTAGACATGTAGAAATAAACAGAGAGCAAGCTGCAGCATGTGCCCAGGCCAAAATATGATCTGACAATTAACATAAGCACACAGCAACACTTACATAAACTCAGTAACACTACCTCATGAATATGCACACTCAGACTTGGTTCAACAGAAACACACACACATACACAGAGAGGAGGAGGTGGAGAGAGAAATGCATTGGCACATGTATACATATACAACACCTTATAGAAAAATGCATACATTTGCAGGTGCTGTCACTGTCATTCAAACACCTTATGGATAGAAAACACATAAACATGCAGGTGCAGTGGACACATATACACACACATGCTCGCGGGTGCAAACTAAAACTCTTCATTGAAATTCCTGTCATGTTTAATTGAGCAGAGCTTTTTTATTAAAGGCGCTGTGACAAAGAGCCTTCAGTCCAAGCCCTGGGTTCACCAGCACCACCAGAGCGCCTTTCACACACAGCTGGACACAATAAAGAGGAATGTCGACCCATTCCATACATTTACTCAGGAAATTAAGACTCTCTCTTTCTCTCTCTCTCTGCCTTCATGTCCCTCTCATCCTCCTCCTCTCCACTCGTCTTTTCCTCTTTTCTATCTCTGTCCTGTCTTTCTCCTCGTATCATCTCCTTGTCTTCTCTTCTAAATACCTCCGTTATGTCTTCTTGACTGATTGCTTCCTTGAGATTTTCTTTCACTGTATGTGGGCCACCTTTGTTTGATCTTCATGACATACATATTATCCGGCCTAAATGTGCCCTGATCTGCAAAATATTAAGGTCCCACTAGGCTATCATGGCACATGGACTTTATAGCCAAACAATACAATATATACACAGCTGCATTTGAAAGTGCTTGGTCCCGGATCAGCCTGATCCCACTTAACCCCCTCACACCCCCAGCATGATTCATGGAAAGTAAGTGGCCAGCCTCTCACTCCCTCCCGCCCTAACGCCCTTTAACCTTTTCACCCTGTCCCTCTCCCTCCCTCACTTTCTCCTCTCATCCTCTGACCCTCCTCTGTTCGTCTCCACACCTCCATCTCCACCATTCATTTGTGTGCCCAAGCTTGCCCCTGGGGCACGAGTAAGAAAAAGCTCCACTCACTCAAATGGCAACACTAATGAGGAGAAAAGAGCCTACTACTAAACTACTACTGTACTCTTTGATGACAAATCTGGCATCGTTCATTCAGCACCATTTGTTTGGTCATTTATGTTGAAAGAAAAAAAACCTTAGAGTTTTTTAGAATCACCTCCCGTGATCTTGAGCACTTTAGTACTGGAGTCACCTCAAATTGTGACCTTCCTAGTTCCCACTTGAGTTGTCCAGCAGCCTCCGCTCCTGCTCAGATCACTCGCATCCCTCTCTCCCACAGTCATGGTCACCTTCACACCTTTACCACTCCTCTCTATTTCACCCCTTCCTCTCCTCTCTCCCCCTCTCCACCCAAACACCAACATCCCCCCTTTCTCTTCATCACTCTCCTGCCTTTCACCCCCCCCCCCTCACTCAAACTCTCATATTTCAAGCCGCCCCACACACACACACACTAACCATATAGGCGTCCAGGAAGTAGAGACCTCCTCCTCTTCGTTTTTGAAGTGGGGGGAGGGGGGTGTCCACCTCACTGAAATGTGAAAACTGAATGGATGCTACTGTGTTTGGGCTGTGGGTTCCCTCTGCTCCTCCCAAATGAAGCTCTCACTTGCACCACTGCCTCAAACAGTGATGGCATATGGGTAGAACCGTATATCTCCACGTACAAAAATGTGTGCACATGTGCGTGCGTGCGCACACATCCCTAAATCAGGCTGCCCACGCTGGGTGACTATTTAGGCCAGGGGGAAATAGAAAACCCACTCCCTGCCTGGCAGAAGGTGTTTGTGTGTATTTGTGTAGTAATGGTTTGCTCATTGGTTAGGTTTAACATATACAACAGGAATTGACTGCATATATAAAAACGTATATGTGGTCAATGTGTCTGGGAGTGATTTAGGTTTTGAGGGAGAAGGAGAGAAAGAGAGCGAGAAATGGAGGAAGAGAGAATGAGAGAGAGAGAAAAAGAGTGTTATTGTGTGTTTATGCGTGTGCAGTGAGCTGGGGGTGTGTGCATCGGGATTAGTCTGTGGTGGACGCAGCTTTATTTTCATCCACACAAATGAGCACTTGTGCTTTGCACTTCAGCTCGGGTCACACCAACACACTCGGTCTTCGCTGTCATGCTCGCTATCTTGTCCCTTCCCTCGGGCCTGCTTGGCTCTACCGCTGAATCCGTCTTCTCTCGCTCTCTCTCTCTCCCTCCTCTCTCTCTCTCCC
>NC_063200.1:31796278-31801278 GCF_017589495.1 Alosa alosa
ATGAAGATTTTACACGGTGTTAGTTTAATTGAGCTTCATGTAATATGCTACATTTGACTTACTAATATGCTGCTTTCTAATGGTTTCACCTGTTCTGCATAGCAGTACCATTTCTATATTTTTGTGATGACTGGTAGTATGTATGGCACACTGTGTTTGTGCACAAGACCACATATAGGGCATGTATGCACTACATATATCCATATGCAAATATTCAACATGTATAGTACATAGTCTGTTTGTGTTTGTGTATGTCTATGCATGCATGTTAATAGGCACATTTCAAATATGTACTTGTGTGCATTTTGTGTGTGTGTGTGTGTGAGCAGATGGGAATCTCTGCATAATGTCTGTGGACACAGAGCAAAGTCACAACAGTTACACTCATCAGGACGAAGACTTTTAAAAACTGAGACAGAGTCTTTCTTTTCTCTGTCAAACATGTGTTTGTTTGCATTCTAATATTAATACTGTGTATAAACAGTAAATACATCTAGTCCGTCCAGAGTAAATGAGAGTTGAAATGTCTGAGACTTGTCCTCTGGTCAGATTTTCAGAGGCATAACTACTGCTTGTTGTTCCTACGTCTCTAACTGATGCATTCATGCAGTGCTATTCTACACTGATGATGTACTGATGATACTGATGATAATGATGTACTGATACCTCTTGTATTTACGTTTTTATCATATACCCTATATAGAATTACTAATATTGTTTGCTGATGATTGAAGTTTTGTATGAATACTTTTCAGAATGTCAGAATTGTTTCTTGTGTTTAGAAACACCTTTGGCACACTTGCACATGAATGGGACAATTGAGGTGTAGCTGTCAAATACACAAATCCACACACACACACACACCATTTGGGGTTCTGGTTTTTCCATTTTGGTTTTCAATTCAGCACTGAAACCGCAACAGATGGACAATGTGGACACCACACACACACACACACACACACACACACACACACACACACACACACACACACAAGCATGTCAGCATTACTAGGCATTTTACTCTCAACTATTTCTATTGTGAGTGAGTGAGTGAGTGAGTGTGTGTGTGTGTGTGTGTGTGTGTGTGTGTGTGTGTGTGTGTGTGTGTGTGTGAGAGAGAGAGAGAGAGAGAGACAGTTAGAGGTAGAGAGGGTATCGGTGTGAATGTGTGTATATGTGTGAAGATGATTATATTAATTTCTGTGTGTTTAAAATGAGGTTTTAAGGGTGTGTGGTATAAGTTTAAGTAACTGATAAGCCATAATTCTGAAGGACAGAAGGACCAGATGGTATACTGAGATGGTGTGTGTGTGTTTGTGCGTGTGTGTGTGTGTGTGTGCCGATTTTAATTTCCTGAGCTCGCTTGTGGGCTCTACTGTACAAACTTACCCTAGAAGTACCAAGAACCCAGTGTTACGGCAACGGGAGGGGAGGGATTGAGAGAGAGAGAGAGAGAGAGAGAGAGAGAGAGAGAGAGAGTGTTTGACTATCTCAGTGTGGCAAAAATAAATCCTCATCAAATAATATTAAACACTTCAATCAGCTAGGAAGAGAACAAGAAGAAAACAAAAAGAAAACAAAAGGCACACACACACACACACACACACACACACACACACACACACACACACACACACACACATTACCTCTTGTGTTTGGTTTCTCTATTTTCTTCAGGCATTTTCAAGAATGACTGACTTTGCATGACAGTGTTTTCCAATTGCCTTCAGCGGTTGTAAAAATAACATCTCTACCACTGCACTGTCAACATAGTTTCTACTACTACTACAGCCCCTACAGATAATAGTCATACTATTATTTTAGATTTCCGATGATTCACTTTCCCCCCTGTTCCTCTCCTTCAATCGTTCCTCTCTCTATTCCTTCTCCACCCCTTTCCTCTTTCCCTCTCTCTCCACTCCTCCTCTCTCTCTCTCAGTGTGAAAGGTGCCATTGAGTTGTATGTGTTTTCTTCCGATCCCTCTCTCTCTCTCTCTCCCTGCTGAATATGTGTGTGTGTCTGAAGACCTGTGGGCGTCCCAGCCCAGGGCTAAGAATATCACATCACACCACAGCAAACAGTGATTATTAATGAAGTATGTGTGTGTGTGTGTGTGTGTGTGTGTGTCTGTGTGTGTGTGTGTGTGTGTGTGTTTGTGTCTGTTTATGTTTGTGTGTGTGGGTGGGTGTTTGTTTGTGTGTCTAACATGAATTCTGGAAAAAATGAATACATTACGTGTGTGTTTGAAACTTCTTTTCAACCACGGGTAGCATACTACAAGTACAACAAACATGGTAAACCAATTACAGCAGACTGCAAATAACACTGACCAATCACAGCATAGCCGACCAAGCGAACCAATTACAACTTCACAAACACAAACCAACCAACGAAAAGTGAGAGACTGGTCAGACCGATCAAAATACATCAATTGCATTGACCTGATCAAACCATGGAAAACAGGCATTCAATAAGATGAAAGCAGCCAACTGCATGCAGGGCTGTAGCCAAGCAAATACTTTAACCTAATGACAGATCACCATAAACCACCTCATCGCCCCCATCTCCAGTTTAAACAAAAACAGATCGCCAATCATACTCTCACTGATGCACGCACGCACACACACGCACACACACACACACACACATGGACACACACACACACACTCCAACTCACTCACTCACCCACAAGCACACATGCACACTCACATTCAGAGAAAGAGGTTAGAGTAAGGAGAGTCTGTGATGAGAAGGAGAGAGAGAAAGAAAGAAAGAGAGAAAGAGAATTTGAATTTTCAAAAACCCTTTATTACATTTATGCCACAAAGTATTTACATGATCACTTTATCACAATGTAGTCGCATTAAAAGTAAAAAATAATAAATAAAATCAAGGAGCAAGTCAATCCTCCAAGAAATGTGCAAACTGCAATTCACCATCAGCAAGCCTACACAACACACTATTATAACACCAAATTTCTACAAAAGATTCAATATTCATCATGGCTTTGTAAAAATGAAAATCAATTAACATGCGAGACCTCACAAGTATTGAAAAGACCATTACTATGTTGTCACTAGAAGTTTGCTCAATTTTTCTACGACTAACATAGATTGCCATTTTTGCTTGACCTAGGAGAAAGTTTATCAGCTGGCATTTGAAACGATGTTTCCGCACATATTTAAAACCCAAAATAAAAATCTCCATTGAAAATGTTTCATTAAAATTATCAAAGAGTGACTGTAGAACCACAAATAATGGTCTTAGCCTTACACACTGCATGAAAGCATGAAACACAGTCTCTCTCACAAAACAAAAAGGGCACTCTTGATCCACAACAGGATTCAACACTGAAACAAAGGCATTAACAGCAATTGCTCCATGCAGAATCCTCCATTGTAAATCCCCCCTTTTTTTGGCTAAGGGTGACTTGTATGGTGCTCTCCACTGGGGTCGAACATCTTCCCCCATTTGTAAAACAGTACACCAGGGTGTTTCCACCCTCTTGTCCAGAGACTTTTTGTTAAAAGACTTCACACACAGTTTATATAAACACTTGCCAGTAGCTGGCTTCTGACCCAAAAAAAACAATTGTTCAAAATGCAAGAAAGAACCAGTACAACCTGTCAAATTTGGAGACAATAAAAGATTGGGAAAAGGATCATTACAGTCTGAACTGCACAGCCCCTGAAGTAGTCCGCCAACATTTGGAGTTGTTCCCTTGAAGGGAGGCCCGCCATTTCTCAAGAAGCTGAGTTACTATTCAAATAGATCTCAACCCTAGTTGACTGGCAACTTGTTTAGCGTGAACAAGATCTGGTCCTGCTAACTTGAGTAAACCCTTCATAGTAATGACTCCAGACCTAAGAAGGCTATGTGAGATGGCAGGAAGAGACTTTTCAAGAGACATATCTAAAACAGAACCATAGATTAGGGGCTCCTTTAAAAGCCAATACAAAGACTCTGCACTCTAAAAAATAATACACTTACTCAACTTAAAAAAATTGAGGTAACAATTTGCATGGATCTTTTTAAGTAATTTCAACTCAAGCCGTTTTTGAGTAAATATTGTGAGACTTATATAGTTAGAACAACTGAATTATATTATATGATCAAATTAATATAATTAAGTTGGTTCAACTTAATTAAGCTTTTAGAGGACAAATCAGGTTGATTGTGCTAAACTAATTGAGTTCTTCTCACTATAAAAGTCTCACAATATTTACTCAAAAACAACTTGAGTTGAAATGACTTAAAAAAATTAAGGTAACAATTTGCATGGATCTTTTTTAAGTTATAGTAACTTACTTCACTTCTGTCTGAATAAAAGCACACAGCAATTTAAATTTTCTGAAAGCATTGTTTATTTTTAAAGCAATGGCAACTGGTCCAGTTGTGCAATGAATGAATGTAGAGCTCCGTCTGAATTCGTCATTTATCTGTATAAAAGAAAGGCACAATGTTAGAAAATTTACCTCAAGACAAACAACAAAATGAACAAAATCTACATGGTTTGCAGGGATTGACACATAATATTTCTCAAACTTCAAAATAAATAAATGTTGGCCTACCTATTAGGCCTATGTTCAGGTTAAGCTAAGAATGTCAAATGGCCCACAAACCTTCATAAATAGTGACAATGTTAGGCTTAACTAGGACGACCAAATATGATCCTCAAAACGTGCAGTGCTAGAACTAGCAATGCTAAAATGTTAAGTCTGCGGAATACAGCTGCCACGGTGAAATTTGAAGACACCAGACAGCTAAATTTACCTTCAAAGGGCAGGCTGCAGGTAACTTTGAAGACGCCAGCTACCAAAGTCATCTTTTCAAATGGTTTAATTACCGTGCAAGCAGCAGCTAGCTTGGAAGACCACGATAGCTACTGTCTGTAGATAGCTAAAATCCATCTTTTCAAATATTCAAATTAGCAAAAGGGCAAGCTGTAGCGTTAATTTCATTTGAGTGTCACGTGACAAAGATTTTGATGCACTGTGTG